>NC_056726.1:412383982-412463982 GCF_019279795.1 Protopterus annectens | reverse complement strand
TGAGTCTGACATGGCGCCAGCAACTCTGACCCTGTGGGTTCTGTCACTCAGCCAGTTTGCAACCCATCTTGTGATGTATGGGTTAACATTTAAGCTGATGAGTTTTTCAATGATACCCGAGTGGGGTATTGTATCGAAGGCCTTAGCCAGATCGAGGTAGGCTGTATGGACTGCCTTTCCCTCATCAATGGCTTTGGTGACTGTTTCGAAAAAGTCAACCAAGTTTAAAAGGCATGATCTGCCTTTGACAAAGCCAAACTGGGTTGGATCCAAAGTCTGCAAATTCCCTATGTATTTATTTATGAGGTTTTTAATATGAATTTCAATGTGATCACACTGAGATTACTTACTGGTGGTGGATTTGCTTTCCAGGAGTCCAGAAGGCCATCTTAGTGCTTTTTGTGTTAGCTGTTTCTTATTTTGTTTGTTTCTACTGTCTAACAGCAAGAGTTTTATTTTATTCAAGATTGCTGACATAGTATAATCAGCTGCAGAAAATATATGTGCCTTTAGGAGCAGTATAAATATTTATTTTATTTAGTTATTTTATTTGACATTTGTTTACTAGGAACGTCTGACTGGATCAAAAAGTGACCATTTTCAGTGGAGGCCTGGGGAGAAAAGCTCCACAATCACAATCTTTCATAGGTTCAATATGTTCATAGGTGTGTACTTTGCTAATGGCCATGGAGCCTTTACAAGCCTAGCCCATAGGATTACCCTGGCATCGTGCCACCTGACCTTAGTTCCCAGTGGCTCAATCGAGGAGAGCCACTGGAGTGATCCCCGGGGTGAATTTTCTATTTCCCATCCACTCATCAAGATTTCTCTTGAAGAGGTCCAGTGAGGTGCTCTGTTTGACATGTATGGGAAGTCTATTCCGTAGCATGGGCAGTCTCCGGGTTATGAACCTGTCCCTCCAGCACATTCTGTTTATTGTGGTAATGAGGTTGAGGTCTCTGGAGTGTGTGGTGCAGAGGGATTAGGATTTTTTTAGATGTAGCATTTCTAACAGAGCTGGGTCAGACATAGCTTTGTAAGTTAAGCAGAGATCGCCTCTAAGTAGGCGATATGAGACAGAGAACAGTTGGAGTTTTTTGAGTCTGTCCATATAGGACAAGTGTTTAAGGCCTAAGATCCGCTTTGTGAGGTACTTTTGTGGCCACTACAGTTGTTGCAGGTGTCTAGTGAGGTACATGTCAAATGAGGCATTGTGCTCGATGATTGGCCTAATGAGGGAAGAGTAGAGGGAGACAATGACCTCTTTCTTCCAGGATGCAAAACCCTTAGTAATGAGATGTGCCACATAGAAGGACTTTCTGACCACAGTGGCAATGTGGTGGTCAAAAGAGAGGTTGCTTTCAACTTTTGTTCCCAGATCTCTCATACACCTTCTGTGTTCAGTGGACTACCATCAATGTGGTAATTCATGGGAACTGGGTTTTTCCCAAAGGGGATGACGACACATTTTTTAGCATTGAGCTTAAGGCCATGGTTCTGACGCCAGTCGTTGGTCTCAGTGAGGCCTTTCTGTAGGATGTCAACATGACTTGATGAGTTAATAATGGCACCCAACTTGCAATCATCTGTGAACTTTGAGTCTCTTCATGTTGGCCTGGACTTCTGAGAAGTAGATACCAAACAGGAGAGGACCCAGGACCGATCCCTGTGGGACTCCACTCGTGACTGGTCAGCAGTCTGACTTGGAGTCAGCTACTTTCACACCGTGGGTTCTATCTGTGAGCCAGTTTGCAACCCACCTAGTGATATAGGGGTTGATGCCTAGCTTAGTGAGTTTTTCTATGATTCCTGAGTGGGGAATGGTATCAAAGGCCTTAGCCAGATCAAGGTAGGCTGTATGAACCACCTTGCCTTTATCCACAGCTCTGGTGACTGACTCAAAGAGGTCGACCAAGTTGAGCAGACATGATCTACCCTTCACAAAGCCAAACTATCTGGTATCCAGAGTTTGGACATTCCCTATATGCTTGTTTATTAGGTCCATGATGCATTCCATAGCTTTGCATATCAGACTTGTCAGGCTAATGGCGTGATAGTTCCCACAGTCTGTAGTCACTCCTCCTTTGTGGAGAAGGATGACTGTAGCAGTGTGCCATTCGGTAGGGACGTAGCCTGAGGTGAGGTTGTGATTGAACAGGGCACACAGGTGAGGTGCCAGTTCACTCTGTAGTTCATGTAGAACACAGCTATAGATATTGTCAGGTCCCATAGAAGCTGTATTCTTGGCCTTGAACAGTGCAGTTTTAACCTGTGCTGCAGTAATACTGAGTCCCTGGTAATCTACTGTTATTACGATTGGTCCTTTGGGGTGGGTAAAGTTGGCATTGAATCTGTCGGCCAATATAGTGGCAATATCTGTTTGCTCAGTATAGGAGGTACCATTGTTCAGTAGCTCAGAGCAAATCTGGGTATTTCCATGGAGATTCTTTACATAACTATAGAAGGCCTTGTGGTTGTCTTTATTATCTGCTGCAATTCTGTTTTCATAGCTAGCTTTAGAGGATTTGATGAGGGATCTCAGCTTTTTGTTGAGGCTGATAAGGGAGTTTTTCCAGTCTTGGGACTTCACTTTATTCCACATCAGTTTCCTCCTTTTGTTGTAGAGTTTGTTTATGGCAGGGGACCAGCAGATTTGCTTCCTTTTTTGGAGGAGAGTGTCTTGGTTCTGTTGTGTATGGCAAAATCCATGCATTTGTGTACGTGTTCATACAGTGCATTGGTCATGCAGCTATTTTCCATTTGCATGAGTGCCGTGAAGTTAGCTACCTCTGTTTTTAGGAGCCCAAAGTTAGCTTTGGAGAAGTTTTTAATAGTGATTACCTTTACATGGGGGGGTGTGGATTTCCAAGTTGATTAGTTTGTGGTCGTATCTGACCAGGGAGGAGTTGACTATTAGTGTAGAGCAATGGTCGCCCATGTTAGTAATGACCAGGTCAAGGATGTTGCTACCTCTAGTGGGGTTAAGAAGGAGCTGGTCTAGGGCATTGGAATTAATGAATTCCAGGAAACACTGGGCAAATGTATCGGTACATGAGTACTTTTCCCAGTTCAAAAAGCAATTACAGATATATTAAATAACAAAGTATCATGTAACACTACAAAACATAGGAGTGAAAATGTTGTAATGAAAAAACATAGAACATATGTTTCATAGTGGAGTGCAGTGAAAAACAGTAGCATGAGTTGGAGAAAATATGTGAGGAAAAAACCATTAGTCATGGTATTTGTTACATAGGTTAGCATGTGATATATGAGACCTGAGACAATTATAAGATATTTAAAGAGATAATAGTGATTACATGATTAGAGACAGTGAGGGGACATTGAGTGATGTGTTAGTATGAGAGAGGTGTTCATATTATGGTTATAGAAGGAAGAAGGATGGATAGAAGGATATTATAAGAAGCTTGCAGAGTAGGGTGTCTTCAGGTAGCTCAGGTGAGTAGGGAGGAAAGAGGTAGAGGAAAGGTCTGCAAAGAGAAAGTGGATATTGTAAGGTAGTGGGAAAAACAAAAGAAAAGAGGCTGAAGAGGGTTGAGAGTAGCGACTAAGGTTGAAGGGGATGAGTGAAGTGCAGTGAGTAAGTTCAGTCAGGATGTTTACTTAATACAAACTATTTTATTAAATGTTCAGCATATTGCAGTGGTCTCTGACAAATATGAGCAGAAGTTGTCTAAAACTGGCGTGTTTAATGAAGCATCAGGCTAACGTTTCATAACTACACTGTAACTGAGCACACTTGCACTCCAGAAGATACAATATCTATCCCTTAGGCTGGAAACTAAACTCTCAGATATAGAAAACAGGGCCAGACAGAACATTTTAAGGTTTATAGGGCTACCTGAAGGCATATGGGGAAAGATCCTGTAGCATTTATGTTTTCTGATTTAAAGAAAATATGTTTGACAGTAATAGTTCATTAGTTATTCAGAAATCCCATTACAGAAACCCAAAACTGAAGAATCCTTATATGCTGAGACAGTTTATTATCTGTTGTTTAGATTATAATGATCAAGAGAGAATTTTAAGGAAAAGTATACTCTAAATTGGACATAGGTATGAGTGTGTGTGTGTGTGAGTTTTGTGTGGAAGAAGTACCATGGCAGGGCTAGCCACATGGCGGTGTAAACCTCGTCTCTAGTTGAGTGTCACTGTTGCAGTGACACCCTGACTCCATATAGAAAAAAAATGGGCAAAAGGGTTTTGGATGGATGTGAATGGATATACATTTTGGGGGAGTTTTAATGATTAAGGGATGCAAAGAAAAGATGCTCCTGACTAAAGCACACCTCTTTATTATAAAAGGATAGCTTAACTTTCTATGCTCTGGAAATGTAGGGATTTGAGAACTCAGGTCCAAGTGAGATTTATTACTATTTTGTGGACTCAAATACAGGATCAGTCATATACATTTAATTGATCAGCAGATGCACAGACTGCCTTAGATAATCTTCTATCCACACATACAGATCCAGCATTTCAGAAGTTTCCAAAGCTATAGCCTGTATCTCGCTTCTAATTTCTCCAAGACTTTTGGGTTTCTAATACCATAATGGAATGGACCTCATTCCCAAGTTAACATATGATTAAAGTTCATGAAATCATTATTGTTTTAATCTATGATGTTAGTCAAAAGTGCTCTTTGCAGCACCCTCAGTGTGTCCAGAACTGATTTATTCTGCAGTTCTTACATAGTTACATGTATTGGTAACATATCTGAATTCAACTGTAAATTCTTTTTTATAAGACTCATTGCTCTTACTACCACTGGAACTGTCTGGGTATCCTTCTTCCACATTGCCCTGTTTCTTCCTGCAAATCCTGGTATTTTATGTCTTTGTGTCTCTCTGTACATAAGACACTACAATCACCGAATGCAACAATTTCAATGATCAATGCTACTGTTGTCTTCTTTTCTGGGACTACTATATCTTGTTTTCTCGCATCCATTTTTTGAACTGTTGGTAGTATGTAGTCCCATGTGATATAGCCTTCAGAATTTTCTGTAATACTTTGTTGCTCATGTTTCCAATGATTCTCATCTACTTCAATATTATAATGTTTGCACAATCCCCAAGGTAACAGTCTTGCCACATTTATTATGCCTTTCAGTATATAGGCCTTCTGTCATTAGTGTATCACATTCGGCAACTAGATGTGCAACTGTTTCTAATTCTGTTTTACAAAACCTCCATTTGTCTGTTTCTCCCACATGTTCAATGGATTTTGTAAACCAACATGTACATAGTCCACTATCCTGGGTCGCCAATATTAACCTTTCACATTTTGATTTAAATTCACCTCTCTTTAACCATTCCTGTGTTAAATACTGATGAACATTAAGTTGTTTCAGGAGTTTTCATACTTGCAACTACAGTATATTTATGCATTTTCCACGCTGTCTCAACTTATCCTTCACCTTATATTCTTTCTTTCGGTACTTTCAGTTGCTGCCTGATTTTTATCTGCTTCTGGTTTGATTTCCATTCCCGCTTGACACAAATATGCTTCTGCTAAACTACGCAATAAAGTCATCTTAGCCCTGTTCTCCTCATGTTTTAAAACTTTGTCTGTGTTTGGATCTTGTGAGGTCAATAAATATATACTGTATGCAGTCCTACAACTGCAGATCTATACATGCAATTAATTTTGAGGTGGCCCATACCTCCTTCAGAATGAGGAATATATAATCTTAGTATTCAGTGATTTTTATAAATCATTTGATAAGAATGAAGTATTTTTCTTGATTACCTGTCCAACTGATCCAATACTTTTTGGGGCAAGTCAATCACCCCAAAACTGTAAAAACAGGAAGAGCAAACTGGTTTATATCTTGGACTTTTTTCCTGGATGTCAAGCTGTTTTCAGTATTCATTTTAGTCTTCTAAAATATTCCTTAATAAGTTTTATTTGCATTTGTTCATGTTTTATTGTCGATCCTTCATCAGTTCCCAAATATGTATAAACTCCCTCTTGCTCGTTCCTTTATATCACATTCTTGTCCCAAACTGATATTTTCTTGGTGCTGCAGTTTTCCTGCTTTAAAGGTTGCTTTGCACATTTATCAAGGCCAAATGATATTCTTATATCATCTGAGAAAGTTTTGACTACTTGTAGTTGTGCTTCCAGTGTTTCATCTGATGAACTATACAGTTTGAAATCATCCACAAAGAGAAGATGAGAAGTCTTTATACATTGTTGTTTTCTGGGAGCTAAATTGTAGCCATGACCTAATCTATTAAGTAGACAGCTTAATGGCTTAAGGAGAAGACAAACAATCAGCCATGACGAAGAGTCACCCTGGAATATCCCCCTTTGAATTTTTATCCCTGAGATAATAATTTGTCCTTTCCTAGCTGCAGAGTGGTTTCCACTGTTTAATGGCCACTGCAATGTAATCAATCAATGTAGGGTGTATCTTGTACATTTGTAAGCACTCTTTTATCCATGAATGTGGGATGCTGTCAAATGCTTTTTGTAATCTATTCATGCCATACTTAGATTCTTCCCCTTTTTACGATTCTCCATTATAACTTTATTTAATAAAAATTATCCTTAATTCGATATGACTTCCTTTTTTTACCCTTTTGTTCTATTACCATGCTTGGGTTGTCTTCTAAATGACTATAAACTCTGTTGGCATCAATTCCAGTTTATACATTATCGGAAGGCAAGTTATTGGTCTATGGTTTTTAGGTATCTTGCAGATTCACTCTTAGGGACATTTATCATTTTTTCTGTTGTTAACCAGGTTGGTGTCTGTTTAGAATGTGCATATAAATAGTTCTTACTCATAGCTAAATCATGTAAAGATGTTAATACTTTTAGCCACAAGTTATGTACTGCATCTGGGCCTAGCGTTTTCCATTTAGGAGCTTTTCTTTAATTTTGTTTCAGTTTCTCTGGCCATTACTTCATCCCATTTCATATCCTGTGCATTTAAAATTCTTACTCTTTCTTTTACTTCTTCTATCCATTTAGCATCTTTGTTATGTTCCACAGGATCTTCTTAAATATTTCTCCAAAATGTGTCTATTTCTTCTTTTTTTGGTGATGTTTCTATTCCCTTTGCCTTGTTTCCAAATTCTCTGTAAAACTCTTTTGGATCATCAATGAACTGCTTATGTTGTACTTTTTCTTTATACTTATCTGCATATCTTCTGGGTCTTTCTGCCTGTACTATTATTTGCAATAGTGTGCGATAAATCCAGATCTGTTCTGATACTGTACATTGCTTTTATCGTGTCTATCGTTTAGAGTATTTTTGTTGAGCTGTTCTTTCTTCTGTACTCTTCTAACAGCCACACATCTTGTCTTAAATGATTTATAGTTTTCTCTATTCGAAACTTCCATGATGGCATTTGATTTCTTCCCTTCCTTTCCCTTACAGCCCTGTGTTTCATGGTAAGCATTCATCTATTTTTAACTTAGCTGCACAGTAATATATCCTATTTACTTCTGTTATATTGCATAGGTTTATAGGTTCATAGGTAGGTACTAGGCTATTGGCCCAATGGCCTAAGTTCGCCTAGCCAACAAGTTTCCCTGGTTTATGCCACCCAAGAAAGTTATTTTCCTGTGCCCCTGTCGAGCAGTGCCACAGAGGTGATCCCCAGGGTGTATTTCCTATTTCCCATCCACTCATCAAGATTTTTCTTGAAGAGTGCTAATGAGGAACTTTGCTTGATATAGATGGGTAGCTTGTTGCAGAGTATGGGAAGTCTTTGGGACAGGAATCTATCCCCCCAGCATGTCCTGTTTATTGTGGTGACAAGGTTTAGGTCCCTAGAGCGTGTAGCTTAGAGGGATTGGGATTTCTTTAGGTGTAGCATGTCCAACAGCTCTGGGTTTGACATAGCTTTATATATTAGGCAGAGATCACCTCAGAGTAGGCGATATGCTATGGAGTAAAGCTGGAGTTTTTTGAGATGGTCAGTGTAGGGCATTTGATTGAGGCCGGTAATCTTCTTTGTGAGGTACTTCTGTGGCCTTTCCAGCTGCTGCAGATGTCTTGTGAGGTACATTCCAAAAGGGGCGTTGTACTCTATAATGGGTCTAATGAGTGTTGAGTAGAGGGGAACAATGACCTCTTTTTTCCTAGATGAGAACCCTTTTGTGATGAGGTGTGCCACATAGAAGGATTTCCTGACTAGTATAGCGATGTGATTATCAAAGGAGAGACTACTGTCCACCTGGGTACCAAGGTCTCTTATCACACATTCAGTGTTAAGTAGACTGCCTCCTATGTGGTAGTTCATGGGTACAGAGTATTTACCAAAGGGGATGACAATGCACTTTTTGGCATTGAGCTTGAGGCCATGGCTCTGACACCAGGCATCTGTCTCAGTGAGACCTTTATGTAGGATGTCCACATCATTTGGGGACTCAACTATGGCTCCTAGTTTGCAGTCATCTGCGAACTTCATTAGCCAAAGGCCTTCTGTGTTAGCCTATACTTCAGAGAAGTAGATACCAAACAGGAGAGGTCCCAGGACTGAACCCTGTGGTAGTCCACTTGTCACTGGTTTGAAGTCAGATTTGGTCAGTGAGCCAGTTGGCAACCTATCTTGTGATGTAGAGATTTATACCTAGTTTAGTGAGTTTAGCTATAATTCTAGAATGGGGGATGGTGTTGAAAGCCTTGGCTAGGGCAAGATAGGCTATGTGAACCACTTTACCCTCGTCTACGGCTTTGGTGACTGCCTCAAAGAAGTTGATCAGGTTCAGGAGGCATGATCTGCCTTTCAAAAACCCAAACTGGGTGGGGTCCAGAGTTCGTAGGTTACCAATGTCTTTGTTTATGAGTTCTATGATGATACGTTCCATGGCCTTACAGACCAAGCTCATCAGACTAATAGGGTGATAGTTCCCGGGATCAGTGGTGGCTCCCCCTTTGAGGAGTGGGATAACTGTAGCTGTGTGTCATTCAGTGGGCACAAAGCCTGATGCGAGGCTATTATTGAACATGGTGCTTAGGTGGGGAGCCAGTTTGTTCTGAAGTTCGTGTAAAACGCAGCCTGGGATGTTGTCCGGTCCCATGGATGCTGTGTTTTTGGCTTTAGAGAGTGCAGTTTTTACCTGCATAGTTGTGATTACAGGGACTGTGCATTCTTTCTGTATAGATATGGGCCCTTTAGGAGGTGATAGGGGGTAAAGTTAGCACTGAACCTCTCTGCCAGGATGTTGGCAATATCAGTTGGTTCTGTAATTTTCGTGCCATTGTGCTGTAACTCGGAGCAGATCTGGGTGTTGCCATTGAGATTCTTGACATAGCTATAGAATGCTTTGTGGTTGCCCTTAGAATCAGTGGTGATTTTGTTTTTGTAGCTAGCTTTGGAGGATCTTATAAGGGATCTCAGCTTCTTACTGAGGCTGACCAGAGAGCTCCTCCACTCATGGGATTTTACTCTCCTTTGCAACAGTTTCTTCCTTCTGTTGTAGAGATTGTTTATGGCAGGGGACCACCAGATTGGCTTCCTTTTTTGGAGGATAGCGTCTTGGTTCTGTTTGGGATAGCATGATCCATGCACTTGTGTAAGTGCTTATAGAGTGCATTTGTGTAGGATTCAGCAGTCATAACTGTATTGTCTATCTGCATGGGTGTCATGAAGTTCGCCACTTCTGTCTTAAGAAGCATGAAGTTGGCTTTGGAGAAATTTTTTACTGTGGTTTCCTTAATGGGGGGTGGGGGCGGGATGTGGATATTTAGGGTGATCAGCTTATGGTCAGATATGACCAACGAGGAGTTGACTTCAGGTGTGGAACACTGGTCACTCATGTTGGTAATGACTAGTTCTAGGATATTGTTGCCCCTGTTGGGGGTGTGGATACGTTGATCCAGGGCATTGGAATTTATGAATTCCAGAAAGCGTTGAGCAAAGGAGTTGGTACATGAGTAGTTTTCCCAGTTAATGGTGGGGTAGTTGATATCACCCATTATTAGGGTGTTTGATTGAATTTCTATAAACAGTCTTGATTACTGTGTTCATTTGTTTTATCAGACTTTTAACATTTTGGGTCTTATTGACTTTGTGTAGTCTATTTCTTTTATTGATCTTAATATGTCTATCCATCTCTATTAAATCAAGCAATTCTTCTCTTAGATAATTTTCTTCTAAACTAAGGGCACATTCTTTGTTCTCCATTTCCTGCCGGCATTCTACAGAAAGATCCATAAAAATCTTCCCGTGTCATATTCTCTTAAACTTCATCCTGTCTCATCCATTGGTCTTTCATGTGGGAGCTCACTGGCCTATCACTCCACAACACTGACTACGTTAGAGTTGTCATAGTTTCCTTTTCCTTACATTGCTATGCAACTCCAACTGAAGTTTTATACTGGTTTCCTACTGAAGGCTCCAAAGTATCTTCGTATGGTAACTGATCAGATGCTTCCTACTTCATTGGCTTCTCCTTAATTTGGGGATTTGTTATTCTATCATGCCGTGATGTTATCAGTTAGATTTTCTACACTAAATCCTTCACTTCATAGGTAATCTATGTCTTCAGTTTCTATTTTTTAACTTCTCCATTACTAATCATATTTTCTGTTTTTACCCTTTGTTTTCTTATTTTTGTATTGTAAAATTTTTGGTATCCGAATCCTTTTGCATGTATTTCTTTTCAAATGGTGCTGCTTTTTTGTATTGATTAGTTTTGCTTTCTCCTTTGCATAAATAATGCACCATACTAAATCTCTTTTTCTTTTCCATGTCTATGTTTCTTCTTCAGATGTCTCCTGCTCCACCTGCTTCTCCTTACTTGAGGGACTCAGTGTTCCTTCATGCTGTGACATAACCGGTGTTCGACTTTCTACACCAAATCCTTCACTTTGCAGGTATTTCATAACTTCATCTTCTACCTTTTTAACTTCTAATCTTCTGTTCTACATTCCCCTTTTTGATCTTATGTTTTGTATTGTGACATTTTCCATGTCTGGGTTTCTTTGTCTGTATTTCTTCTTGAATATATTTGGACCTGTTCTTTTGTATTAATTAATATGGCTTCTCTTTTGCATAAATATTGCATCATATCAGATCTCTTTCTTTCCCATGTCCATATTTCCTTTTTATAACTTTCTTTAATCTGTAGATTTTGTTTTTTATATTTTCACACATCCTCAGTCACTTCTCTTTCAAACAGCCCATGGTTTCTTGATCTATGCAATGTTTTTCGTGAATCTATTGCATTAATGAACACAAATTTACATTTCAAGCTTTTGACAGCTTTTTCTTGTGCAAGTATTTTTCTTTCCTCTAATTTCTGTCTTAATCTTTTTGCATATTTTCTGTCTGGAAATTTTGGGATTCTTGCATAATAGTAACAATACATAATTTCTTTCTTAGCCTCAGTAGTCCACTCTATCACCCTTATGGCTTTTTTTTGGCCTATCAGTTTTTATGATTTTTGTGGACTGTCTTGTGAGGTACATTCCAAAAGGGGCGTTGTACTCTATAATGGGTCTAATGAGTGTTGAGTAGAGGGGAACAATGACCTCTTTTTTCCTAGATGAGAACCCTTTTGTGATGAGGTGTGCCACATAGAAGGATTTCCTGACTAGTATAGCGATGTGATTATCAAAGGAGAGACTACTGTCCACCTGGGTACCAAGGTCTCTTATCACACATTCAGTGTTAAGTAGACTGCCTCCTATGTGGTAGTTCATGGGTACAGAGTATTTACCAAAGGGGATGACAATGCACTTTTTGGCATTGAGCTTGAGGCCATGGCTCTGACACCAGGCATCTGTCTCAGTGAGACAGATTGGCTTCCTTTTTTGGAGGCTAGCGTCTTGGTTCTGTTTGGGATAGCACGATCCATGCACTTGTGTAAGTGCTTATAGAGTGCATTTGTGTAGGATTCAGCAGTCATAACTGTATTGTCTATCTGCATGGGTGTCATGAAGTTCGCCACTTCTGTCTTAAGAAGCATGAAGTTGGCTTTGGAGAAATTTTTTACTGTGGTTTCCTTAATGGGGGGTGGGGGCGGGATGTGGATATTTAGGGTGATCAGCTTATGGTCAGATATGACCAACGAGGAGTTGACTTCAGGTGTGGAACACTGGTCACTCATGTTGGTAATGACTAGTTCTAGGATATTGTTGCCCCTGTTGGGGGTGTGGATACGTTGATCCAGGGCATTGGAATTTATGAATTCCAGAAAGCGTTGAGAAAAGGAGTTGGTACATGAGTAGTTTTCCCAGTTAATGGTGGGGTAGTTGATATCACCCATTATTAGGGTGTTTGATTGAATTTCTATAAACAGTCTTGATTACTGTGTTCATTTGTTTTATCAGACTTCTAACATTTTGGGTCTTATTGACTTTGTGTAGTCTATTTCTTTTATTGATCTTAATATGTCTATCCATCTCTATTAAATCAAGCAATTCTTCTCTTAGATAATTTTCTTCTAAACTAAGGGCACATTCTTTGTTCTCCATTTCCTGCCGGCATTCTACAGAAAGATCCATAAAAATCTTCCCGTGTCATATTCTCTTAAACTTCATCCTGTCTCATCCATTGGTCTTTCATGTGGGAGCTCACTGGCCTATCACTCCACAACACTGACTACGTTAGAGTTGTCATAGTTTCCTTTTCCTTACATTGCTATGCAACTCCAACTGAAGTTTTATACTGGTTTCCTACTGAAGGCTCCAAAGTATCTTCGTATGGTAACTGATCAGATGCTTCCTACTTCATTGGCTTCTCCTTAATTTGGGGATTTGTTATTCTATCATGCCGTGATGTTATCAGTTAGATTTTCTACACTAAATCCTTCACTTCATAGGTAATCTATATCTTCAGTTTCTATTTTTTAACTTCTCCATTACTAATCATATTTTCTGTTTTTACCCTTTGTTTTCTTATTTTTGTATTGTAAAATTTTTGGTATCCGAATCCTTTTGCATGTATTTCTTTTCAAATGGTGCTGCTTTTTTGTATTGATTAGTTTTGCTTTCTCCTTTGCATAAATAATGCACCATACTAAATCTCTTTTTCTTTTCCATGTCTATGTTTCTTCTTCAGATGTCTCCTGCTCCACCTGCTTCTCCTTACTTGAGGGACTCAGTGTTCCTTCATGCTGTGACATAACCGGTGTTCGACTTTCTACACCAAATCCTTCACTTTGCAGGTATTTCATAACTTCATCTTCTACCTTTTTAACTTCTAATCTTCTGTTCTACATTCCCCTTTTTGATCTTATGTTTTGTATTGTGACATTTTCCATGTCTGGGTTTCTTTGTCTGTATTTCTTCTTGAATATATTTGGACCTGTTCTTTTGTATTAATTAATATGGCTTCTCTTTTGCATAAATATTGCATCATATCAGATCTCTCTTTCTTTCCCATGTCCATATTTCCTTTTTATAACTTTCTTTAATCTGTAGATTTTGTTTTTTATATTTTCACACATCCTCAGTCACTTCTCTTTCAAACAGCCCATGGTTTCTTGATCTATGCAATGTTTTTCGTGAATTTATTGCATTAATGAACACAAATTTACATTTCAAGCTTTTGACAGCTTTTTCTTGTGCAAGTATTTTTCTTTCCTCTAATTTCTGTCTTAATCTTTTTGCATATTTTCTGTCTGGAAATTTTGGGATTCTTGCATAATAGTAACAATACATAATTTCTTTCTTAGCCTCAGTAGTCCACTCTATCACCCTTATGGCTTTTTTTTGGCCTATCAGTTTTTATGATTTTTGTGGACTGCTACTTCCTTCTACAACAGGGGGCCATCCTCCCCCTGGGCCTGGCCTAACCCCATTTTAGGAATGTTCCCATGTCTTAAGGATTCTACACTGTCATTTTTTCCAGTCCTGGCACCAGTTCAACTACCAGGATTGGGCACTTTTTTTATCCCAGGACTTGTGCACCTATCTATCTTTTTTAATTTTTAAACTCCTTCTCCCTATGACACATACTTTATAAAATACAGTCTATACATCAGTGTTATCTTGGTAAGATTTTGTAAAAACAAGATCCAGCTCATGAAGGTACTCACCAAGACTTGAGGATGAATTAGATTCCAGTAATACTACTCTTGTTTGTTTGCTGCCTTTACCATCCCTCCATTCAGACCCCTATGGCTTGCTATAGGGATAGGATTATGGTAGATTAAGAAAAGGGAGAGGACACTTGCTTCATCCCCTCACTTTAAAAGGGCTGGGGTGAAGATGTCAAATCTTTAAAGATCTCCTTTGAATTTTTGCAGCACTAAAACATAGAGAATAATAAGTGAATTATTGTTTCTATTCAGTCACTTCACCCCCTTGTAGAGAACAATTTAGGAGTCAAAGTTTTTTTTACTCAGACCCATCTATTGTCAACATTTCTCAAAAGGAGCAAGAATATTCTGTGTCAACACCAAATGGAGATACAAAAGCCACCAAAGATCTTACATTGTACCCCTCCAACCAGAAATAATAAGTGTTGAGGGTGCTGTTAAAGTGTTTTTATAACTTTATTCCAGAATGTTTTCCCTTCCTTAGATGTGGCATAGTATTCTCTTTCATCTATTTGGAAAGGATGCCCACTTACTTTATTAATATTTATCATTTTGACAAGGATATGATCACTTAATTATCTGAATGTATAGACAGTATCTGACTTTTTACCAATTTCCACCCACCTGTTTTAATACATTAGAAGGAGCTTAAGCCTTTTGTCCTGTTATAGACTGCTTGGACTGACGTGGCTTAATGAACTTGGGTATAGTTGTTGTTTTCTTTTCTCAAGTTAACATAATCCCAGGCATGAATTACATTGTCCACCATTAAATTAATCGCAGTTCATACTACAGTAAAATATATGTTCTGGAATGGTCTAATATTACAGTTTTGCAATATTGCTTTTTTGCTGGGGGAGGGGATCATTCTCATATTAGAGAGGAAGTCATGTTTTTTTGCCAAATTTCCTTGCCTTGCAAGTTGACTGGACAATTATTTGCAGTCTGTTTGGGAGTGTATTTGAGTAGTGTGTATATTTACTGGATATTTTTTTTTTCGTGATGAGTTAATATTATCTTGATTGTTTTTCACTGCACTGATTTTTGATGGTTATACAGTTGAGTTTTTTTTTACCTTTTACTTTCTACCTTTCTTTGCACTATAGAATCAAATAATGTTGGGCAAGACATTTGCACTGCAGCAGAGGGATCATGTTCTCAACAGACTGGATGAAGAACACACAGGAAGAGCAGCTAACCACTTTAATGCAGATTCAGTAACTTTCATTACTTGGAATTTTAGGGGGTTAGGAACTACTTATAAAAGGAAGGCAGTGTGTGAGACATTTAAACAGTATAAAGTACATTTATACAAGTAACTAAAGTTAAGAAGGCTAATATAGAAATGACTTTATAACTGTGGCCTGGGTAGGGGAAATCCAGTTATTGTCATTCATCTAAAACAGGGTAAGCCGAGGGAATTATTTTAAAGGTTAAGAACCATGGACTATTCAAGAGTCAATTGCTCTTGCCGTGGACATTTTTATGGGGCTAATGATGATTGCAATAGCTAAGTGAAAAGTTTTATACAAACATTCTTAGGCAGAAAGGAATATCAGGATGATTATTGGAGGGACTTCAATGTAGTTTCTAATCTGATGTTAGACAGAATCCCCCCAGGGAATGTTAGGCTGCCCAAGGTATGCAGTTGCTTGAGAAATTATATTTTAGATTTGGATTTCTTTGATATCTGGTGTGTAGGTTATCTTACAAGACATTTTACCTAGATTGATCCACAGAATAGTATAACTATCAGACTTTATTACTGGTTAATAGTTAAAGCTGTGATAGGTAATACAGTACAGCTTCAACACCAATCTGGCATATTATCTGGCCACAGTCCAGTTATGTAAGAGGTTTGTGAATTAAGTTTATACAAGAGCAAAATATCTTGGAGATTTGGTCCCGTTTCTTAAGGATTGTAACAGGCCTAGTTCTCTCCAGGACTGGATACACTTGTTTTGGACTATGAAAATGTCTAATACTGCATGTGTGTGTGTGTGTGTGTGTGTGTGTGTGTGTGTGTGTGTGTGTGTGTGTGTGTGTGTGTGTATGTGTGTGTGTGTGTGTGTGTGTGTGTGTGTGTGTGTGTGTGTGTGTGTATGTGTGTGTGTGTTTCTGTAATGATGAAGGGTAAGACTTTAAGGTTCAGGTTAAACATTATATGCTTGCACAGCTGAAGAAAAGAAGATAATTTGAATAAATTTTTTGTTTGGAAAGTAGAAAAGAGCAAGAATAATGGGTTCATAAGGAAGGAAGATGTGCTAATAATATCCTCAAAGAGAGTATTAGACTGTTGAAACAGGAATATTAGTCATTACAATCTGTATGACTTTGTGAGGAATGGAAGAGAATTAAAGGATTTCATTGGGCTAGTGTAATTACTTCTACAAACATTTTAGATTGTTAACCAAACAACAAAGAGAAATTGACATTTATTAGTCTTGAGATGAATAATTGTAAACTCAACTATAATTTCTTTGAGGTCAGCCAGATAATGACCAGTCAGAAAAGATTTATCAGACTAGTCCGGAGTGTGTCATAGACAAATTAATGTTTTCTTGTCCTGTTGCAATCTTCCTAAAGTTTCAGACTAAGATAAGGGAACCCCCAGTTGACACATTTCATTAAAGGAAATTTGCATTCCTTTAGACTCACTTAGTACTAAGAAAGTGCCAGATCTAGATGGTTTCAATATGAGTTTTTATGGCTATAAAAAACAGATAGCTCTCTTATTGTTTAAACTATATGGGAAAGTAGAAGTCCAGCAACAGGTTCTAAGTTTGGTAATAAATGCAAGGGTAATATAATCCATGTAAGGATGTAAATGACCCTGGCTTCTATAAAAGGTCAATTTAATTACTGTCCTTATATAATAAAATAGTTACTAAAATTCGAATACTTAGATTGGAAAAAAGCAGTCCACCTTTCATTAAAGATAAGTGACAAATCTTTATTAAACGCTATCTTAGTGGTCCATATTTAGTTAGATTCTGGCTACATTTACAACAACAAGGCAGTGAGCTTATTTCAGAAGCTAGAGTTGCTTTGTTGTTAGACTTCAAAACTATATTTGGCTACAATGCATGGGAACTTATGAGAAGGACCTTAAAATTATATAATTTTCCCTGTGAAAATTTATAAAGAAGGTACAGTTGCTATATCAGTGACCTACTGACATGATATCCACCAATGAGGTTTGCTCTGAACAAATGTTATTGTCAAGAAGTACAAGGCAAGGTTATCCTCATTTTCCTTTGCCTCTTCTGCTTGTTGTGAAAACTTTGAATAACTTCTTAGAAAAAGAAGCAATGTCAAATGCTATGCAAACTAAATTTAATAAGGCTATTTCAATGTCTTGTTTTGTGAAAGATGGGCTGCTGTGGCTTATAAACCCCATTATGGCCATCCCTCAAATTTGGGAATTTCTTAACAAGTTTGCGGCTATGTTAGAATTGAGGATAAATACAGATAAACTGTTAATTTTCCTATTAAAGCATGTTTTGACAGTACTGAATCTCAATAAACAATTTGTAGTATCAGGATAGTTAAAATGTTACTACTTGTGCATTTTGTTGCTTATCTTTTTAAAATATAATGGCGTTGAACTGCAAGATTTCATCATCAGTGATAAAGGATAAGATCCTAAGATGGCAGAATATGAAACTTCTCTTCTTGCACACAATATGGGCCATTAAGATGATGTTCTTACCTAAAGTGTTGTTCTATTTTCATAATTTAACACATGCAGTTAGAACTTAATGGGTAAGTAAAATATAGAATTTGCTCATGCATTTCCAATTAGGTAATCTAATTCCTAGGGTGTGCAGAAAGAAATTGATTTTTCCAAGAACAAAGGATGATTGGGATTTGCTAATCTAGATAAGTATGTGACAGACACCGTTGGTGGACAGATTTTAAGAGCTAGAGGCATTCATAGCTCTGTTTGGTTTGGGATTGAATAGAAGATTATTTATGTTATTTACCTATAATTTGGAAATGCTAAGGTTAATGATTTAAACTAAATGTGTGATCTATGTGGGTTAGGTCAAGGGTAGAGTACTAAAGGCTCACTCACACTAGACAGTGATTTTCTTTTTTGGTATATATTGGAAAGACTTTGCTGTAACAAAAGATTTCAGATTGGTCACAGTCCACTGATATTGTTGAAGTGGGTAGAAAAAATACTATATTCATTAATAAAATATGGAACAAGGATTTTACAGATCTGAGTAAGTCAGTGCATTTATTATGTGGTTAATATATGCAGATCTATTCTTTGCTGAGAACTTTTGTCCTTCATATGGCTTTAGTTCTACAGCATATAGAAAAAAAAACATAAATCTTCAAAGGGAAAAATATATGTTAGTTTTTAATTAGTATTATAACAGTATTTCAAATTCTAGATGTGAGGATTATGCTACGGTTTGGATTGGATGGATTCAAAGAGAGTTGTGTGTGGAGGAATGGCAGAAAATAATGCAATATTGTAATGATTCTTCCCTCTCACATTCCATACCTTTTACCTTTTATAAGATGCTTAACATGTTTCTCTAGCTAGGCTTCAAAGAAGAAAGTAGAGATGGTCAGCCCAGTGTTGGAGATGCAAACTTGTGGTGACGATTTTCCTATGATTTAGAACTGTCCATCAACTTTTTAAGTTGGGACCGAATATATTCCAGCTGTAGTATGGACACCTCAGTGTGATATTTCTGACCTTAATAATCTTGCTTACTGTTTGTTAGGTTTTTCCAGGAAAGTAACTCTATTTTACCAAATAGGTTAAGTCTTCTAATCTGGATAGTGGCAGCTACCAATATTACTGTCATTTATAAATTTTGGAAATCCCCGTCTACAGACTAGAGCAAAGAAATGCTTACTTCTTTACACAAGTTGGCTGGTCAAATTATAATTAAGAGATGGTATCAACAGATGCTCTCATTTTGGACTATTTTCATTCATTGTTAGATGTACATGATGCCTGAATTGTTTTTTTTTTTTTTTCTGGTAAGTCCTATAGTCTGGAGATTGTCATGCTCTGCAATTATGATTTTTTTTTTACTTTTTATTTTGTTATTGCTTTGTTGTTGTTTTGTTGATTTATATTTTTACTTAAATTTCTTTGAATAAATCTTGAGCACTATATGTAATTCACACTGCTTAATAAAATTTTCCTCACTAGAAGTAAAACAAAAGAAACTAAGAAAAATGCAGATGTGGGCCTGGAAAAGACAATAAGGAGAAAGCTGATGTAGCCACTGACTGAGGGCTTCTTTTACAAATAATGAAGTGTGAGGACTGCAAACAGATTAAACCCAAAGTTGTTGTTGTATCTTTTGGCTTTTCCCGGTTAGGGGTCAACACAGCGGAACTCCGGTCCACTAATGATTGGCAGTAGATTTTTATGTACCAAGTTGCCAGCCCTGACGTACAACCTTCAATGAAGGTATGCCCACTCACGCATGTCTCCCACACAGAAGACGCTTTAGCTGAGAATCAAACAGGACAACGTCTTACTGTGAGGTGACAATGCTACTGCAGCACCACCACCGCAGTCAGATTAAACCCAAAGTAAAATGTGAATTATTCTCTTTGTTGTTGTTTCCCAAGTTAAGAAGCCTGTTTAGGAGTCCTTGTCACTAAAAGTGTGCATTTAATCTAAGAAGTGATGTTTTATTCCAGTAAACCAACTGTTAGTTTAAACCTGGAAACTGCTGGTGTTTTTATTCCTAAAGGAATGAAATAAAATGCAGTGGTGCAGGTGCATGCTGAATGAAATGATGAAGTGAAATATTATAGTGTTGGAAAATAATGCGTTCCCCGAGAAGCTGACTGAGGCAGGGTACACATACCTCATACCTATCTGTGTGTGTGTGTGTATGTGTGTGTGTGTGTGTGTGTGTGTGTGTGTGTGTGTGTGTGTGTGTGTGTGTGAATATAAATATATATATATATATATATATATACGTGTGTGTGTGTGTGTGTGTGTGTGTGTGTGTGTGTGTGTGTGTGTGTGTGTGTGTGCATGCATATAAGTATATAAAGAAGAGAATCATTCATCTCAGAGCAAATCAACTGTAAAATACAAATGACACCAGCTTCTATTAAACATGCATCTAAAAGTTAGAAAACAAGAATGTGTATGTGTGGAGTATATACCAAATGTTTGAGAAGCCACTTGTCACACTGCAATAGATCAAGAACAGATGTGCTTTATCATGGGTCTGGAAGAAGAGCAAGTCCAAGACTCTACTTTTGATTGCTCATATTCAATCAGACTTGACATTTTATGGCTTGATCAGTCGTGTGAGTCAAAGGCATACACACACAGATAGATAGATAGATACTTCTATGTGTGCAATAGCACACGTGTGCAGTATGTGCGTGTGTGTGTGTGTGTGTGTGTGTGTGTGTGTGTATGGGTGTATATATATTTATATATATATATATATATATATATATGTGTGTGTGTATGTATGTATATATATATATATATATATATATATATATATATATATATATACATAGATAGAGAGAGAGATAGCGATATATATATATATATATATATATATATGTATATATATATATATATATATATATATATATATATATATATATATATATATATTCAGATATACATGAATATATAATATATAAGCAAGAAAACAATTAATCAAACCATTACATTCCAAGTCAATCATTAAATATAACTGGCATCACCTTCAGTCAAACATGCATCAAAAAAATTAGAAAACAAATGATTTTCTGTTGGCAAGTCCCCTTCATTCTCATGTAGAACTTGTACCCCCCCCCCATACCCATTACTTCATCTATACTAATTTCAAGATTGCATATGGAGAAACTGCCTTACTCCCAGTGTCAATGTTGCAGTCAAACAAACATACTCATCAACACTTTCTAACACACACACACACACACACACACACACACACACACACACACACACACACACACACACACACACACACACATATTTATACATGGGGTTTTGACATGCCATCAACATATAACAAAATCGAACTTCTCACCATTAACCGCTAATCGTTGAAAGTGAAATCATCAAAGAAAAATATTTTTTGGGGGGGGGGCAAACTCCCCTGCACCCCCCCCCATCCCTTGCTAATTATACATAGGAACTCCAAGATTGCACTGCAGTTGAAAAGGGCATATTTCTCAAACCATGATGTTCCTCCATTGCTCTCAAAAAAGCCAGTACAGCTGATTTTCAATCAGTAGACTCCAAACAGACATTCAAGCATACTGGAACTAGTACTCACCAATATGGGAGAACACTGCACTCCACAACCTCTGTGTCATGCCTTCATTGGTGAAGTTGGATCACAAAGGTGTCTCCTTCAAAATAAAATTCAACACAGAAAACCCAGCGAAACCTGTAACAGTTAGGAGCTATTTTAAAGCAGACTACATCCTATTAATTGACAGTTTGTCAAAATTCAATGCCCCTCTGAACCCTGAGTTCACAGCACCCTATGCAGAAATTTTCACAGAAATCCATGTAAATGGCTGCATAGATGCTCCTGCACCTACAAGACGTAAGCACAAAATAAACCCCAAAAACAGAACACCCCGGTGGAATCCTAACCTTACCAGGATATATAACAAAAGGAAAAAAGTCATGATCAAAATCTGAAAGAGCAACTCTCATAATGGCATGAGCTCACTAATTTAACTAGACAGGAATAAGAGGACTAATTAAATGCAACAAGGCCAGTTATGAAGTCAAGACAGCCTCTTATGCTAAATATAACCAGAAGGCTTTCTTCAGTTATGCCCAAAACCTTAAAGGTAACACAAAGCAGTGTCCTGAACTGGTGGTAAATAGTACCACCTCCTTCACCAAGCAGAATGACATAGTGAATGTGCTGGCTGACAAATTTAGCTCTAACTTCAAACCCACCCCCCTCTGTGAAAACCTTACTAGCATAACCCCCCCCCAACAATTATCAGGGAGTAGTTCATGGTTGTACTTGCTAAGACCATAAACAAACCCTCAGTGAGCCCAGACAACATCACGGGTTGCCCTTCAAAGAGCTTGAAACATGACTTATCATGATCACTTTAGTCACTTTTCAACTACAGCTTCAGAACAGACTACGTATCAAATGAATGAAGGACTGCAATGGTTTTCCCTCTTCACAAGAGTAGATCATCAACTGACTCCAAAACTACAAACCCATTAATCTAACAAGTCAAATCTGCAAAGCCATGGAATGAATTATTATGGAAATGATCAGCAAAGACATTGACAACCTACAGACATCAGACCCATTCCAGTTTGGTTTTCTCAAAGGACAGTCATGCCTACTTAACCAGGTAGATTTCTTTGAGAGGGTTGCAAAGGCAATGGTTGAGGGGAAATGGTGCATACCACCTACCTAGACCTGGCAAGACATTTGATACAATGCCCCACTCAGGCATTGTTGACAAACTCACCAAACTAGGCATACATTTCTACATAACTCATTGGATTGACAGCTGGCTCACAGATAGGAAGCAAGAAGTCAAGATGGTGAGACCACCTCCACCAAGAGACTGGTCACCAGCAAAATACTTCAAAACTCAGTGCTGGGCCCTCTCCTGTTTGGCAACTACATCTCTGAGGTCAAGACTAAGGTCAAAGGTCACTGGCTCACAAAGTTTGTAAACTACTGGAAATTAGAAACTCTCATAGATTCCCCCCATGATACTAATGCCCTACAAAAGGGTTTAACACAGACAAATGACTGGTGCCAAAGCCATGGATTAAAACTCAGTGCCAAGAAAAGCATTATAGTGGCTTTTGGGAAAGCATCCACACAGGTTAATTACTCCATCAATAAGACATGCCTAAGAGTTGACCCAGTAGTTAGGGATCTAGGAACATATATAGACAGTAATCTGGACTTTATCCAACATGTAGCCAAGGCTTTAAGAAAATCATTCTGTGTTGCCCAACTTATAAGTAAGGGTATGGCATTCAGGTCCAAAGAAGTTATCACTTTATTCAACCCTTATCAGACCAATCATTGAGTGCTATACCCCCTTCAGTATGTACTTGACCAGGCATATGCAAGAGCTGGAATACCCACAGAGGTGCCTTACCAAGAGAATCCAGGGTATTAAAACAGTGTCCTATACAGATAGCCTTAAAGCCCTGTGTCTGTACTCAGTCTCCTACAGGTTACTGAGCTGTGATCTCTGCCTGGCATATAAGGCATCTTCAGATCCAGCTCTGATGTGCCTTTTGGATATCTGCAAAATGAATTGCTATTCATTTCCAAGGATTTAAACTTTGCTTATGACATAAACAGAGCATGCTGGTGGTATAGATATGTGTCTTAAATGATCTCTATGCTCTGGAATAGGCTCCCCATCCATGTGAATCAGAGTCCATCTCTAAAGCTATTCAAATGTAATCTTGGACAATGGATAGGAAATCCAATAATTCACTCCTGGTCTGGCCTCCATGTCTCTGACAGACAGAGGCAACAGTAAATATTCTCTAACTAACACACCCTCCTCACTAAACCTTTAGCAACCTCCAAATGAACATAACCCTCCAAATAGATGCCCATGTTACATGAGGACACAATTGGGTTGGGTTGTAAAGCTAGGTTTATAAAAGTCCTGGAGGTCATTAGCCTAGTATATACCAATGAACCTATAAACCCATGAGCTGTTCCAGGTTTTTCACTCCTCAGTGAAAACAGACAGGTGTTTTGTTTGTAGTTTGTTGGTTGAGCTTCCAGGTTTTTGATATTCCTGACTTGATCTTGTAAGGTTTGCGCGTGTGGGACTTTGAGCTTATGATAGCTGTCCATACATACAGATATATATCTATATATATATATATATATATATATATATATATATATATATATATATATATATATGGGATCCGTACCGTTTATCGAACGGCCATTTCACCGAAAAAAAAAAAAGAAAAGAGTGGGGGGATGGCCGTTGCTGAGATCATAGTACAGTGGGGATAAAGGAATATTCCCTTTTCCTCACTGTAGTGTGATTTTGGAGTGAGAATATAAACGTATGGGGGGTGTGGAGGGGTGCAGCCTTCCCACATGGGGGTGTAGGGGGGTTTGCCCCCCTGCGTAAACCTGAGTAGTATGTTTTTTTTTTAAATTTTGTTATATTTGTTTACACAGTTTAGCGAAAGTGCTTTTTTGGTGAAAAGCACTTTTGCTAAAGTGTGTTCATAGGTTCATAGGTAGGTACAAGGCTATCGGCCCTAGGGCCTATACAAGCCTAGCCAAAAAGGTACCCTGGCTTTTGCCACCTAAGAAAATTATTTTCCTGCCCCCCTGTCGAGCAGAGCCACAGAGGTGATCCCTGGGGTGAATTTCCTATTTCCCATCCAATCATCAAGATTTTTCTTGAAGAGTGCTAATGTGGAGGTTTGTTTGATATACATAGGTAGTTCGTTCCAGAGTATGGGAAGTCTCTGGGACAGGAATCTATCCCTCCAGCATGTTCTGTTTATTGTGGTAACAAGAATTCGGTCCCTAGAGCATGTAGCTTGGAGGAATTGGGATTTCTTTAAGTGGAGCATGTCCAACAGCTCTGGGTTTGACAAATCTTTGTATGTTAGGAAGAGATCACCTCTGAGTAGATGATATGCGATGGAGTAAAGCTGGAGTTTTTTGAGATGGCCTGCGTAGGGCATCTATTTGAGGCCAGTAATCATCTTTGTAAGGTATTTCTGTGGCCTTTCCAGTTGTTGTAGATGTCTTGTGAGGTACATACCAAAAAGGGCATTGTACTCTATAATGAGTCTAATGAATGACGAGTAGAGGGGAACAATGACCTCTTTTTTCCTGGATGAGAAACCTTTTGTGATGAGGTGTGCCACATAGAAGGATTTCCTGACTACTGTGGCAATGTGATTATCAAAGGAGAGACTACTGTCCACCTGTGTCCCAAGGTTTCTTATCACACTTTCAGTGCTAAGTAGACTACCACCTATGTGGTAGCTCATGGGTACAGAGTTTTTACCAAAGGGGATGACAATGCACTTTTTGGCATTGAGCTTGAGGCCATGGCTTTAACACCAGGCATCTGTCTCAGTGAGGCCCTTTTGTAATATGTCCACATCTTTAGGAGTTTCAATGATGGCTCCTAGTTTGCAGTCATCTGCGAACTTTGTTAGCCAAAGACCTTCTGTGTTAGCCTGTACTTCAGAAAAGTAGATACCAAACAGGAGAGGACCCAGGACTGAACCCTGTGGTGCTCCACTTGTCACTGGTCTGAAGTCGGATTTGGAGTCTGCTATTTTCACAGTGTGGATTCTGTCAGTGAGCCAGTTGGCAACCCATCTTGTGACATAGGGATTTATACCTAGTTTAGTGAGTTTATCTATAATTCAAAAGTGGGGGATGGTGTCAAAAGGCTTGGCGAGATCTAGATAGGCTGTGTGAACCACCTTACCCTTGTCTACGGCTTTGGTGACTGCTTCAAAGAAGTCAATCAGATTTAGGAGACATGATCTGCATTTTATAAACCCGAACTGGATGGGGTCCAGAGTTTGGAGATTACCAATGTCTTTCTTTATAAGTTCCATGATGATACGTTCCATGGCCTTGCAGACCAGGCTTGTTAGGCTAATGGGGCGGTAGTTTGGTTGTCTTGGTTTCGGTTAGGTAGGATTTCATGCAATAGTATGAGATCCATATATAAATAGAGAGAGAGAGAGAGAGAGAGAGAGAGAGGGAGTGAGAAATGGATATAGATAAAGGTGCAGATATAGATATACTGTAGATATAGATATAGATATAGATATAGATATAGATATAGATATAGATACAGATATAGATATAGATACAGATACAGATATAGATATAGATATAGATATAGATATAGATATAGATATAGATATAGATATAGATATAGATATATGGTTGCAGTTTTTAATTTCACACATTCTTTTGATTCACATGGAACTGGTCAACACAGTTTGATTGACTCCAATTCTGCTGATTGGAAAAATGTTGTGAGACAGCTATTCATCTACTTCTATCCCTGCAATATGCATGGTAGAACCCCTCCCAGAGTTTTGATGAGTTTATGGGAGGAGTTTGATATTGTAAATGTTGACATTGTGGATTGTTAGCATTTACAAATATACTCATACATACATACATACATACATACATCTCTCTATCTCTCTCTCTCTCTCTCTATATATATATATATATATATATATATATATATGCATAGAATTACTGAATTATGTCAACACACCACAATGTCGAAGGCAACAACATCAACCACAAGAGGTCAACAATGGAAATATGGAAATACTGACAGTCAATTACACATGTGAAAGGAAAATCCTTGCTACATGCAACCAAAAAAAAAACATAATTTTTTTGCAGGGGGCAAGCCCTTCTGCACCCCACCCTCCTGCAAATTATAAATACTGTCGCTGAGATCACATAGTCTCCAGGGAAAGGGAATATTCCCCTACCTAAAGAATGTTGACCTATCTTACCTGGTGCATCGATGTAATTCAATGAACTCATAGATATAATATACATATATACAGGTGTGTGTATGTGTGTGTGTGTGTGTGTGTGTGTGTGTGTGTGTGTGTGTGTGTGTGTGTGTGTGTGTATGAGTGCATGTGCTTTTACATGTAGATAAGGGTACGTCTGCGAGTACCTGCTCAAACACACACACACACGCACACACGCACACACGCAGACACACACACACACACACACACACACACACACACACACACACACACACACACAGACACATACGCATGTACTACCATCCTAGTGTGCTGAAATAAATTGTGCTATCAGAGGGGGAGAGAGACAGAGAGAGCAAGAGAGCATACAAATACCATCCAGAGTCCAAGCTCAGAGGAAAAAGCACTCGTTGCTGTGCTGCACAGTACATTTATCCTGCACGCCTTCCTTTTTTTCTGCAAAAATTTCACCGGTCATTTCTTTATTTTCAGGTAACTTCAGCCTACTTGGCAACTGCAGCATGGATGGATGCACAAAACTCTTTTTATTATTGAAAATCTTTTGTAATACAGAAGACAATATTTTGCACTGCCTGTTGACATTTTAAAGTAAAAAATCTCTGATAATATAGAGTCCACAAATATTATTATTAGTCATGTGATTTCACTGAGTCTGCTCATATCCACACTATTTGCCTACTAGCCATACACTGTAACACACTTTAGGGAAGAACAGCTGAGAGGTATATACTTCAGCAGAAATATTTCAAATTTATCCTACAGCTGTACTGAAATATAGTGTTGCCAGCTTTCAGGAAGTAACTAATAGCTTGGTTGAGCCTCAGACATCCAAGTAAAGTAAAGATGGCACAATGCAAAAGGGTGATAGAACGTTTATATTTGTGTATTTCAGCTTTTTCTGATGTTCTGAATATCTGCTGAAATGTCACACAGTGTGAATGATGGAGTAACTTACACAATAAACACATATGAAGAATGAATGTTCTTGTCCCAAACACAGAAGAACAGAATAATTATTTCTGTAAATAGTAGCTGCTGTCTAAATATGAGGTTAGCTAAGACTATTCACCCCAGAATGGCATACTAATTTTTTTGGGGGGGGTTCTCAAAGTTTAATCATTTCAATATTTTTAGATATAGTGTTGCTTTCACAACAAATAAATGGATTTTTTTTTATCTGATACAATTGGGAAGATTAGCATTAAGATGTATTGTTTCCTGATGGAATACTCCCAGACGGAATTATAATACATTAAACCAAAGAGTAAAAAGGTCACACAGATAACCAGCTGGTTAAAAAAGAAAAATCTAGCAAAGCTAGACTTCTAACTGTGTGATACCTTAAACCTCTTGCATCAGAGGCCTCATGGGATATATGCAAATCACCCCTTAAGGATATCAGGTGTTTCAGCTAAATGGCAATTCTGAATGTCCATGACTTTTTGTTTTACTTTAATTTTTAAGTCTATTTATGGACAATTTCAAGCTGTTAAAGCCAAACCCCTCTAGCTGTGGATATGCATGCTTCTGCCTTCTTATGACATCATCAGCACAGCATAAGAGGAATGTTTGACCTTTGGAAACACAGGGTTGTCATACCCAGCTGATATCCATAAACATTATAATACATTAAATACCATTAAATTACTCATAGGCTGGCATGTTTTGTTCTACCATTCCTTTATTCTGCCACAGACTAAGGATGATTGACAGCATTAATTTGTTGTGATGGATGTCTAAAGCCTGCTGAAAAAAATACTATTGATGTTATTTCTTTATTTATGTTCTTTGTAAATGATGTGCAAATATAAACAAAATGTCTCATCGGTATATAGCTGTCATATATGATTGGCCAAACAAAATACATTCAGAGTTTGCATCCGTTGCTATAATCAGAAGATTGGGATGTCTGACAACCTAACTGGTAGTGCAAACATTTGCTTTTGATGAGTCTAATTAGCAGTGTGCTGAGAGGTCAGTGCCTTTCTCCTAATGTGCTTACTCTACCTAACAAGCTAATGGCCCTCAACAAGCATGTGTTAATGAGGAACCATGACATACTGGGGCTTAACAGGTTTCCCTCTGGGGAAAAGCTGTAGCGGTAGTGGGGATAAGGTGGTCCTGTTAATATGGTTCATTAAGACTGATAGACAACAGAAGGCAGGGTGCACTATATGATTAATAAAGCAGGATATACATAACAAAATGATTGGCAGTGAAATTACACGGTGCAGACTCTGTACATAAAAAAAAATGTTTTAATATTTATTTTAGTACATTGAAAGCACAGCAAGACCAACATTAATAAAATAATCCTGATAAATCATGGCAAAATTATGACATTCCTGCCACACACCTGTCAGCTGAAGATATAAACACAGTTCAGATATCTGTGCTTTGATAACAGCATTATTACTTAACTGAAGACGTTTAGGAAATTGTTATCTCAGATGTTATTTATATAGTAGTCACCTTAGTCTCAGAGTCACACTGAAGATTGCTGATATTTCTTTGAGTTATAGTACCAATGATTAAGTAAACACTACAACAGTGACAAAAAAGTGTCTCCACTGAATTTTTAAAATAAGTCAGAAATATTTTGCTACCTAGCAGCAGTTATACAATAGATTTGTTCAAGAAGAAAGCCACTTTTATTGCTATGCTGCAAAAAAAAAAATGTCACAAGGAATAAACAATATGTGTTCCTATTGCATAGTCCTCCAAGAAAAGCATGTGTTATTGGCATATACTGAAAAGATGGAAAATTCTAATTTGCATATCAATCTGCATTTTTAGGGTTTTGGCAGTGGTGTAATGTTTACATGACTTAGTGACTACTTCCTTTGCTAAACCAGAAGTACAAAAGAGTCACATGACTTGCTTAAGGTCAACCATTGAATAACTTGAATGTATTTGAATCATGTACAGGTTCGTTGGATTCAGCAAGTGCATCCTTGGGTGAGTTCTTATGGGTTTAATAAAGCGTATTTGGTGCAAGTAAGAGAGTATGTATTTTTTCTCAGCATGTCTCAGTAACATTATTGCACAGAGTTCAAAACATCTTGAACTACTCAAGTCTTGTCAGCAATATAGATACGTTTGCAAGTTTAGTTTGTGTTTTTTGGCTTTTCCCGGTTAGGGCTCGCCACAGCGGAACTCCAGTCCGCTAATGATTGGTAGTGGATTTTTACATACCAGGTTACCAGCCCTGATGCACAACCTTCAACGAAGGTACGCCCCATTCACGTATGCCTCCACACATAAGACGCTCTAGATGAGAATCGAACAGGACAACGTCTTGTTATGAGGCGACAACGCTACCGCAGCACCACCACCGCAGTACGTTTGCAAATTTAGTAATATAAATATTCCTCTAAAAATGACCTTATATAACTGTAGGAGTACAGCTGAAAATAAAGTGTACAGTTTATGTCTATAAGGGTTATTTTGGAGAGATGTACCCACTGTTTTCTGGTATCCGTTCAACCTGCAGCCATTGATCCTTTATCTCCTACTGGCCCATTTACTCCTCTCAGCCATCATACCTAATAACACCAGGTGAGGGTGCTAAGAGCTAGAAATCGTGGGCATCATGCAGTGGGGAGGGAGTCCCTTTCCGAATTGCCAGATCTGTAATTACAAGTTCCGCAAATGTGAACCACAAAGTGTGATTCTAAAGTAAATGCAGGGAATATTGAAAACTGCTGAAGTTTCATGAAAGCATTTTTGCAGGGATGTACCCTGACCCCACTGTTACTTATAGATATATATATATATATTAATTCCGACATCACTGCACCTTTGAGTTACAGAAATAAACAGGAACTACAAGCATGCACTTTGTGTATGAATACCAAGTGTACTTTCTCTGTCTCACTGTTCTAACGATATTAAATGTCCTTGCATTTTCTACTCAGAAATGAAGCAGGAATTAGGAGATTTTCTGTAAGATCTTATCACAACACTCGCTGTTCAAAAAGCCTTTGCAGTGCCTGCTATAATGGATGCTGTGTGAGTGCACTCCTGTGTACATTTACATTTCTAGCTAGAGTATATGTGTACTCTTGTTTGGGCTTGCACTTCCCAGAATCCCTAGCTGCAAATTCTCAGAACTGGGCTTTCTTCCAGGAGATGCTCTTGTGTGGTATACCCTTCTATACCATCCTTTTGGCATGGGTGCGCTGGCATCAGCTGTTCACTTTTACTCCTTCTTGGATGGTCGCTCTAGCACCTGGACTGATATTCAAATTTACATCTTACGAGGCAATGGCTAAATAAAAATATATGTCTACTTAAAAGTCGGAAACCTCATAAAAACTTCACATTTAAAATAATAAACAGCAGTAAGTTAACTAAAACTGCTGAAAATCACCTCCATGAATGAGTAGTTCGCAGTTCACAGTTCAAACCAGTATCATATCCTGGTTATATCCTTCCTTGCATGGCATTATAACTATAGCAGTGTTACGAACTGGTGTCCTAAAGGCCTAGTCTTTAATATGACATTAAATCACATGTTACAATTCATACTAGAATCAATGTTTGCTTATAATATAAGCTTCAGGTGATACTCCTTTTCCTCTAATCCACTCTTCTTGTCACAACGTCCGATATTCAGCAAAGATTTACACTGTCAGGTGGCTAGTCCTTCTGCAATAGTTCTTTCACTCGCACACTCACACCCTTGGCCAATTTATAGTGTCCAGTCCACCTGCTGCATGTCTTTGGAATGTGGGAAGAAACCAGATCAGCCAGAGGAAACCCCCACAAACACAAGGAGAACATGAAGACTCCACACAGAGGGCACCCCAGCTGACAACTGAAATGGGGAACCTCTTGCTGTGGTATATATATATATATATATATATTCAGAGAATGGGCTTACTGTACATCAGCACCTTGACTGGAAAACAAGTGCTCTCCAGCAGGATTTTAAAGTACAAGTAGTCCCCACTAAAAACGTGTCTGCCATTTTGTGGCAATATACCAAGCCACAGTGATCAGACTGAGAAAAGGGAACGGTCACCATTATTTTACACTCGCTAAGCAGCACTTCTGCTGTTTAACGAGTGTAAAATATATTAGAAAGAAAAAAAAAGTGTGTGTTCATAGGTAGGTACTAGGCTATTGGCCCTGGGGCCTATACAAGCCCAGCCAAAAAGGTACCCTGGCTTTTGCCACCCAAGAAAATTATTTTCCTGTGCCACTGTCGAGCAGAGCCACAGAGGTGATCCCCGGGGTGAATTTCCTATTTCCCATCCAATCATCAAGATTTTTCTTGAAGAGTGCTAATGAGGAGCGTTGTTTGATATAGATAGGTAGTTTATTCCCGAGTATGGGAAGTCTCTGGGACAGGAATCTATCCTTCCGGCATGTTCTGTTTATTGTGGTGACAAGGTTTAGGTCCCTAGAGCATGTAGCTCGGAGGGATTGGGATTTCTTTAAGTGGAGCATGTCCAACAGCTCTGGGTTTGATATAGCTTTGTATGTTAGGCAGAGATCACCTCTGAGTAGGCGATAGGCGATGGAGTAAAGCTGGAGTTTTTTGAGACGGTCTGTGTAGGGCATCTGTTTGAGGCCGGTAATCCTCTTTGTGAGGTATTTCTGCGGCCTTTCCAGTTGTTGTAGATGCCTTGTGAGGTACATACCAAAAGTGGCGTTGTACTCTATAATGGGTCTAATGAGTGATGAGTAGAGGGGAACAATGACCTCTTTTTTTCTGGATGAGAAACCTTTTGTGATGAGGTGTGCCACATAGAAGGATTTCCTGACTACTGTGGCGATGTGATTATCAAAGGAGAGACTACTGTCCACCTGTGTCCCAATGTCTCTTATCACACTTTCAGTGTTAAGTATACTACCACCTATGTTGTAGTTCATGGGTACAGAGTTTTTACCAAAGGGGATGACAATGCACTTTTTTGCACTGAGCTTGAGGCCATGGCTTTGACACCAGGCATCTGTCTCAGTGAGGCCCTTTTGTAGGATGCCCACACCGTTAGGAGTTTTGATTATGGCTCCAAGTTTGCAGTTATCTGCGAACTTCATTAGCCAAAGATCTTCTGTGTTAGCCTGTACTTCCGAGAAGTAGATACCAAACAGGAGGGGACCCAGGACTGAACCCTGTGGCACTCCACTTGTCACTGGTCTGAAGTCATATTTGGAGTCTGCTACTTTCACAGTGTGGGTTCTGTCAGTGAGCCAGTTGGCAACCCATCTTGTGACATAGGGATTTATTCCTAGTTTAGTGAGTTTATCTATAATTCCAGAGTGGGGGATGAGGTCGAAACCCTTGGCAAGATCTAGATAGGCTGTGTGAACTACCTTACCCTTGTCTATGACTTTGGTGACTGCTTCAAAGAAGTCTATCAAGTTTAGGAGACATGATCTGCCTTTTAAAAACCCAAACTGGGTGGGATCCAGAGTTTGGAGATTACCAATGTCTTTGTTTATAAGTTCCATGATGATACATTCCATGGCCTTGCAGACCAGGCTCGTCAGGCTAATGGGGCGGTAGTTCCCGGGGTCCGTGGTGGCTCCCCCCTTGTGGAGTGGGATAACTGTTGCTGTGCGCCATTCAGCAGGCACAAAGCCTGAGGTGAGGCTATGATTGAACATGGTACTTAGGTGGGGTGCCAGTTCGTTCTGTAGTTCGTGTGGAATGCAGCCTGAGATGTTGCCTGGTCCCATGGATGCTGTGTTCTTGGCTTTGGAGAGTGTGTTTTTTTCCTGTGCAGCCGTGATTACAGGAACTTTGCATTCTTCCGGTATAGAGATGGGCTCTTTAGGGGGTGAGAGGGGGTAAAGTTAGCACTGAACCTATCTGTCAGGATGTTGGCAATATCAGTTGGGTCTGTATATTTAGTGCCATTGTGCTGTAACTCAGAGCAGATCTGAGTGTTGCCATTGAGATTCTTGACATAGCTATAGAATGCTTTGTGGTTGTCTTTAGAATCATTGTCAATTTTGTTTTTGTAACTAGCTTTGGAGGATTTTATCAAAAATTGCAGCTTCTTACTGAGGCTGCCCAGGGAGCTCTTCCACTCTTGGGATTTTACTCTCTTTTGCAAGAGTTTCTTCCTTCTGCTGTACAGTTTGTTTATGGCAGGGGGCCACCAGATTGGCTTTCTTTTTTTGGAGGATAGCGTCTTGGTTCTGTTTGGGATAGCACGATCCATGCACTCATGTAAGTGCTTATAAAGTGCAATTGTGTAGGATTCAGTAGTCATAACTGTACTGTCCATCTGCATGGGTGTCATGACGTTCACCACTTCTGTCTTAAGAAGTATGAAGTTGGCTTTGGAGAAATATTTTACCATGGTTTCCTTAATGGGGGGGTGGAGGCAGGAAGTGGATATCTAGGGTAATTAGCTTATGGTCGGATCGGACCAATGAGGCGCTGACTTCAGGTGTGGAACACCGATCGCTCATATTGGTAATGACTAGATCTAGGATATTGTTGCCCCTGGTGGGGGTGTGGATAAGTTGATCCAGGGCATTGGAGTTTATGAATTCCAGAAAGCACTGAGCGAAGGAGTTGGTACATGAGTAGTTTTCCCAGTTAATGGTGGGGTAGTTGAAATCACCCATTATTAGGGTGTTTGGTTGAACCCTAATATTTTCCAGTACATCAAGAAAAGTGGAGTGGGAATCCTGGGGCATGGTGGGTGATCTGTAGCAAGCTACAATTTGGATTGCAGTTTTGCCCAGAGTTAGTTGTACTTGGATAACCTCGGCTGCATTATGCTGAGCAACTAGCCTGGAGGTATGGATATCCTTAATGACTATGGACACACCTCTGCCTTTGGTGTTCCGGTCCAGATTACATGGCCGAAAAGTGTGGTATGGGTTATAGCCTGGTAGTGCAGGGGTGCTCTCTGGAGCCTTGAACCAGGTCTCAGTCACTGCATAGATATCGATGTTCTCCGTTTTAAGGAGTGCCTCGAGTGAGTGCATTTTGAGATTTAGACTTCTAGCATTGAGTAGCATCACCCTCAGTTTTTGCTTGCCTGTTCCTGTTACGGTGGTGAATTTGCCATTTGAACCTGGCCTAAAAAGGCACTATAGGGGTGGCAAGAACCTTAGCCAGTATCCGGACTCCCAGGGTAACAGCTGCAGGCCATCTCTGGCAAAGCATCGTGGTCTGTTGACCATGTCATCCCAGGCAGACAGATACTGGATCCCTTTAGAATGGCACCAGAAGCTTAGCCAATTGTTGAAGTCAATCAATTTGTCTTTGTACTGCGACATCATTCTGAGTGATGGCAGAATGCTACTCAGGGCTAGGGTCATACCTGCCTGGGCTACAAGATCAGAGTGCTCTTCCATGTCTCTTTTCATGTAGTCCAGGGAGGTATGTCTCAGGTCGTTCACACGAACATGGACAATGCCAGAGTCATATTTGTACTTGTTGTGGAGTGACCTGAGTGCATGGGTTATGTGGCGGATCCTGGCACTTGACTCCTTGTTTAGCCTGGTGAGTGGGACATCAGTGTGCCTGACTATAGAGTCGCCTATGACTAGTGTGTTGGGTACATTGTTTTGCCTTATTGGCTGTGGTTGAGTGGCACACTGAGTTTGCAGGCTATGTGTCATTTGGGTTGTGTTGGGGGGTGGAGGTTGCTTGCATTTCTGCTTTGGAGGTCTCTGTTGCTTGAGCAGATTATTATTGAGAGCCTCTGCAAATGTTTTTGTGTTTCTATGTGTGGATTTTGGTGGTGTAGATTTAGTGAGACTATGTGATGAGTGTGGTGTGGTGCAAGTGTTTACCTTCTCCTCTTGACTGTCAAGCTCAGTCTTGAAGGGAGAGAGATTTACCTCCGGTTTGGCTAGATAAGTGCATCTCTCACAGGTTGTAGTGTTGGGTAGTAGGAGGAGAGGATTGTCTGTGTACATGAGGCAATTTCAGCATTGCCCCAAGATGCCCAGATTCATCAGATAGACAGGAGAGAACACTGGGAGCTGACCCTTGGACATGCCTGAATAAAAAAACTATTTTCCTCTAGATAAGTGAGGAAAGTGAGTACAAGAGCTGTTTTTCTCTAAGCAAGTGAGGAAAGTAAGTACCAAAACTGTTTTCCTCTAGGTAATGAGGAAGGTTGAGTGCTGTAGTAATTAGTAGGTTATTTAGTGCTTACAAGTTCTGAACAAGTGCTGATCACGAATAAGCAAATTCAAGTGCTAAAAGTAAGAATCTGTATCTGGACTAAACTAGTTAAAGGAAAGGGGGAAACAAGTGCAAATGTGGGCTTTTAAATCAGAAAGTTGAGAGAGATGGAAAAACTGCCCAACGGCCAATAACTACAATTTCTGGACCAGAACCACTCCTTATGTGGTAGATAGGTTACCTAGTGCTTACCACTTCCACTGATAAGCTATTAGGCTTCCCTCCAACACAGAAAACTTGGGGGGGGGGGCTCAGAAGTTTACACACAGTCCTGGATACAGCAAATCTGAATTTGGACTACACTAGTTATAGGAAAAGTATTTTTTTTTTTTTACATATACAGAAAAGTAGCTAAAACAGCATTCAAAACAATTTAAATGCAGTGCAAGCTAGCACACTTGAGTATGTAGCAATGTTAGACCAACAGTTTAAAAAATGCAATTAAATTAAAAATGACTAAAAACAATGCAGAATGAGTCTATTAGGTAGAATGAGGTAAAGAGATGGGACTGGGGGGAGTGTCCCAGATCAAATCTACAGCGGGGGCGGGCAACTGCAAAAACCTCCAAATTTAAACAACAACACAAGAATAGGGAAGGTGGGCATGGGAAAACCAACACCTTCAGCAGAGATCTGAAAAACTATACAGTGAAGCAAAAATAACAGTGCACAACTCTGAAGTCAGCCAGCAATGATATAAAAGTAGTCAAACAACAATTACCAGTACACAACTCTGAAGTGCCAGAAAAATATACTCAGCTCTGTATATCTCCTGATAGTTTGAAGAGCACTCTTTCAGGACACAGGAAGGCTCCAGCAATGGTGTGTGTTTATGTCTGTGTGTATGAGAGTATGTGTGCATGTGAGTGAATGCGAGAACAATCAAGCCGTTATTTTACACTCACTAAACAGTGCTTTTGCAGTTTAGCATGTGAAAAATCTAAATATAAAAGAAAAAAGTGTGTGTATGTGTATGTTTCCGTTTCTGCATGTATGTTTATGTTTCTGTTTCTGTCTGTGTATGTGAATGTGTGCATGAAAGAGAGGTGTGTGTGAGTGAGAATATGAAGAGTGAGAGAGATCTAACAATGGCAGCAACAGCATTCAAGAGGTTTACGTACCTCTCTTTTCTTAGATTAGTTAAACGAATAAAATGTAAAATAAAGGGGGAGGAAAGGCTCAAAATATGCATGTACATATTAATATATATATATATATATATATATATATATATATATATATATATATATATATATATATATACATGGGTCTAGGACTATTCACTGAAAGCACATTTCACTGAAAGTCAAATGACTATGCACAAATCACTGAAAGCACAATTCACTGAAAACTCGATTCATTGAAAAACATTTCACTGAAAGTTATATATGGCCTTTTCCCCACTGTAGTGTGACCCTGGAATTAGTGTATATATACTAAGAGGGGGGTAGGGGGCACCGCCTCCCACATTGGGGGGTGTGGTGGGTGTAGCCACCCACATAGTTTGGACATATATTAAGTTTAGAAAAGAGTAATTTATTGAAATTGCAAGTATCTATGTATATAGTTCAAAATATTTAAAATAGGTGGGGGGGGCTACACCCCCCACACCCCCCAATGTGGGGGCCGGTGCCCCCCACACCCCCCTTACTGTATATACTAACTCCAGGGTCACACAGTGGGAAAAAGGCCATATATAACTTTCAGTGAAATGTGTTTCAGTGAATTGTGCACAGTCAAATGTGTTTCAGTGAAATGTGCTTTCAGTGAATAGTCCTAGACCCATATATGGATATTCATATTTATTTATATATATATATATATATATATATATATATATATATATATATATATATATATATATATATATATATATATATATATATATATATATATATATATATATATATATATATATATATATATATATATATATATATATATATATATATATATATATATATATATATATATATATATATATATGTATATATATATATATATATATATATATATATGTATGTGTGAGTGTGTGTGTGTGTGTGCGCACGTGCCTGCGCATGCATGTGCTCACACGCGTGTCTGTGTATACTATCAAAGTCTTGAAACCCATAATCCTGAGACCATAATATAGAAAGACCAAAATTCTAAAGACTATAATGTCTTAAAATCTAGAATACCAAATATACCAAATCCCCCTACCACTGTGAACCTGGAAATGAGTGTTAACATGGGTCCTGAAGGGGTGTGGACCCAGGAACAAGTATTAACATGAGTCTGACAGGGGGGATAATTCATAGATTCATAGAGATATACTATGCTAATGACCACTAGGCTCTTTGTAAGCCTAGTCATGCAACCAAACCCAGTTGTGTTCCTATGTATCATGAGCGTTCATTAGGAGAGGGAATGTTAGGAATTTTATTTATTTATTTAACATTTATTTACTCAGAAAGTCCAACTGGGACAGAGCCCATTTTCAGTGGAGGCCCAGGAAGAAATGCTCCAGATGCATATCTTTGGAATGTGGGAGGAAATCGGAGAACCCCAAGGAAACCCATGTGAACAGAGGGAGAATATGCAGACTCCGCACAGAAGGCACCTGTAGAACAGTGTGTCTGTGTGTTGTACCTTTAAGAAGTGTTTCAAGGACAGCACATGCATATAAATAGCAAGCATGTGCTACTTTAGTGCCATTTTGAGGAGGCAGTCAGAGAGTGAGCATGTTTGAGTGAGATAGCTAGTTTGTTTATAAGTTTATCTAAGTTAAAGTTATTAAGCCTCAATCCTGATGTGTTTGCACATAATAAAGCTGCTTGAACAGAACCCACAAATGTTTGGCTGTTTTATCTTGATCAGATGAGTGGCATAGTGTCAGAACTGGGATTCCAGAGACTCCTATTTAGAGCTACACGGTACAGAGTTAACAGTGAAGGTAAACTAAGTGAACCGAGTACAAAAAATGGCCAGAAATGAACTAAAGGTAATGAAAACTTGCACAAATTATTTATTACAAATATAAAACAGAACATTATAATGCCATAGAATGCATTATTAAGCAAGTGAGAGGCACAAAAAAGTTTATTAATTAAATGAAATGTTTAAAGTTAAGATGTTTGATAAAACGATTATCAGAAAAGCACATAAGGGGCTTGGAATTACCTCAGAATTGCAAAATGAGCATGTTTAGAGAGTACAAAGGGCATGAAAAAAAAGATTAAATGAGCAAAACAAATATAATAAGGGCAAAACCGGCACATTAACCATAAATAAAGCAAGGCAACTGCTATTTTGGCAAGATGCAGTGTTTTGGCATAAACTACTATTTTGCATTGACAACGGTGAAGCTATTCAGTGCATACCTAGAGATATTTAAAGTATCTCAAAGTGTGTAAAAGTGCTTACAGAGTGTGTTTATTACTGTGCAGTCTTTCCAAAGAGTTTATTGTGGGCAAAGTGCAACTATTTTATAAAGTAAAGAATACAGCCATTTCGAAAAGTTTCTTGAGCTGGTTGTCTCTATTTACAAAGTGCTGCCATTACAGAGTGTTTCTTGCACTGTACAGAATTATTTAGCAAAGTACAGCCATTTTGGAAAAGTTTCAGTGTGTTGTGTACTGTGTATTTGCAAAGTGCAATTACTTCAAAATGTTTTTTACTCTGAGTTTCTTCTGCCCAGTTTGTTCACACAATGAAGTTATTTGGAAATATGTCTTACACTGATAAGAGGTGATTTCTTACAGTATAGTGATTTCAAGAGCATTCTTGTGCCCAGGAGACTTATTTCACAAAGTTCACTTATTCAGAGGCGTGTTGTGCTATTGGGCTTAGTAACAAATACTGGACCAGGATACGCGCACGCCGGACAACGTGCACGGCTCCAACCAATCCATAAACATTCTGAAAAAATGAGCCAGCACGTACAGTTCACTCGAACCCAACTTTATTAATTAAACAGATTCCACTATATATTAAGGAATCCTAAGTAACCAAGCATACCGGTTTCGGCCATGTCATGGCCTTTATCAATGCTATAGATTCAGTGCAAGTCAGAAAACCCGACCCCTGGTGAACAACCAATATATAGTCCACATTTAAAGTGATATGCACCATAATACAATAAATAAATGTATTGAAGCAAAACAACATTTCTACCCCCATAATGATCATAATACAACAAAATAAACATGTATAATACATTTATGATCATAAATATCCACAAAATTATGGTAAAAACAAGAGAATGTACCATGACCAAGATTTTTGTGGGCCCTGAATAATGATCAAAAAATTTTTTGTTTATCAAAACAATTTGTTATATAAATAACATATATTACATATATTAATAAACCCCAACATTTATATTGATCATAAATATTCATCCCCACTAATATCACAATATTGGTTCAGGCTATCCAATTACTGTATAATATATACACAAAAATTTATAATATTATAAACTCAACTCAATGGGACATGGAAATGAAATATACATATTCCGTGTTCCCAATAGTTTTCAAATACCCCTGGAACCAAAATCCATAAATGGTACATAAACCACCTTTCTATAGATCATAATATATATACACACATAACTTCTAATACGTCTGTTCTAACATGTTTAGGCCAGGTCTGAATAAACCACCCAATTGAATTATCCATTTATTTTCCATTTGATTAAGTTTTTGATGCCATCCGGCTTTAAAACTCCTATGAAGGGTTATCCTGTCTATAACAACAAACCGGAAAATTGCTGAAGCATGTTCCAAGGTATGTTTGAATAAGGCATTGGCAACACGTTGGTTCTTGATTGCACTTAAATGTTCCCCTATTCTAAATTTGACAGGTCTCGACGTTTGTCCAACATAAAATGCAGAACAACTACAGGTAGCCAAATACACCACCCAATCTGTGCTGCAATTGGCAAAAACCCTTATTTCAAAAATTCGGGAAGTATTTTTTTTGATCATTATTCAGGGCCCACAAAAATCTTGGTCATGGTACATTCTCTTGTTTTTACCATAATTTTGTGGATATTTATGATCATAAATGTATTATACATGTTTATTTTGTTGTATTATGATCATTATGGGGGTAGAAATGTTGTTTTGCTTCAATACATTTATTTATTGTATTATGGTGCATATCACTTTAAATGTGGACTATATATTGGTTGTTCACCAGGGGTCGGGTTTTCTGACTTGCACTGAATCTATAGCATTGATAAAGGCCATGACATGGCCGAAACCGGTATGCTTGGTTACTTAGGATTCCTTAATATATAGTGGAATCTGTTTAATTAATAAAGTTGGGTTCGAGTGAACTGTACGTGCTGGCTCATTTTTTCAGAATGTTTAGTAACAAATACTGGCATAAATTTCTGGCATAAATAAGTAAATATATATATATATATATATATATATATATATATATAGATATATGTGTGTGTGTGTGTGTGTGTGTGTGTGTGTGTGTGTGTGTGTATGTGCATGTTTATATAATTGCAAGCGGACTTGGGTTGCATTGCATTTTTCTATAATTTGTTGGCATGGCAGACAGATTTCGAAAACCATCACCATTTGTATTTGATCAGAATATTGCAGAGAATTGGAAAATATTTGAGCATATTTATTTTACATGAGATCAAAACCCAGGAGAAGCTTTTGGAGCTTATATTACTGACCTGAGAAACAAAGCTAAAATGTGTAGATTTGTTGACTTAAAAGATGAGTTGATAAAGGACAGGCTTGTGTGTCGTATTAATAGTGCTGCAGTGAGAAAGATTTTGGTTCGTGACAGTGATTTAATGCTGAGCAAAGCTATTGAGATTTGTCAAATCCATGAAGTTACAGAAAGGCACATAAGTATACTTGCAAGTGATAAGAGCATGGTTTCAGCAGGCTCCAGAGCAAATGTAGACAGCATACAACATGCATCTAGCAGCTGTAATGCCTATGAGTGTGGCAGGTAAAACCTGTAGTTTTCCAGCAAGTTCTAAGACAAGTTTAGTGAGAAAGACATGATCAATGCAGTACAAGGGTGAGTCAGCAAAACCCAAATCAAGCTTTATTGTTAACTATCACAATTGTGGTGCCAGTCTTGAGTCTAAAAGAGAAAAGTGCTTAGCATTTGGTCAGCAATGCCACAAGTGTAAAAAAATTGAACTATTTTCAAACGTTTTGCAAATCATGTAAACTTCACACAGTTGTAAAGAAGGGTCACTTAAAAAAGCAAGTTGATCATATGGAGAGCTGCGAGCGTACTTTTTATGTAGATGGTGTATCAGCACACCTCTCAACCACTTAGAGTAAGAAATCTGGACAAAGACATAAAAAAGTGGTACAAATAGGGACAATTTTGAAATATTGCTCTTACAAACTTAGAAAGGTGATAGAATAACAGATTTTGCATTAGCATGAAGTTTCCTGAAGGGTATGAAGTCTAAAATTCAAATGTCCTGTCATTATTTTTTAAAACTTCAATCTTTACTGATTTGCCACTAATTTGCCAGAAAGCCACAATTTTATTAAAAACCAAAAATATAAGGCAAAAATCTGGACATTCTGCGAAAATCTGTACAGTTGAGCGGTATGTGTATCAGTAATTGGTGAAAATGTTGATGCAGTAAATTTGTTGGCAAATAACAAAGTGTTTTGTACTGTCCAGATCAATGGTAAATCCACCGAGCTCAAAGCAGGCACTGGTTCAAAGTATAATGTTATGTCAGTAAACACATTTGCTAAGGTGAGAGCTGAAGAGCAACTTAATGTGGTCAGTTGTGCAAAACTTGTTGCTTATGGAGGTGAGGAAATTCAAACCGAAGGCTGAGTAGTCCTTTCATGTTATTTGGCTAGGAACTGCTACAGCTTACTATTCTATGTAGTCAGAAGACATGTGTAATCTTTATTGGGTGTCAGAGACAGTTTGAGAATGAATTTGCTTTCCTTTACCAAAGAAGTTCATCGTACAAGCACATGTCCCAATTCCAATTTTACTGAAGCTATTTTCTCAGAGTATGCTGATGCTTTCAATGACAACTTAGATGAACTTCCAGTTGTCTATCCTATGAAGTTAGACCCAGAGATTAGTCCAGTGGACAGACCAGCAAGAAAAGTTCCAGTAGCTATGCAGAATAAAGTCAAAGTGTAATTTGTCCAGTTACAGAACCAACTGAATGGGTGTCATCTATGGTAGTAGCCCACAAAAAAGGCTCAGATGAAATCAGAATATGCATCAACCCAAGGGATTTGAACAAAGCATTAAAGAGACCGCATCATCCCATGCATACAGTCGAGGAAGTCACAGCCCTAAAACCAAATGCCACTGTTTTTTTCTGTCTTGGATGCAAAAAGTTCATTTTGGCAAGTGATGCTTGATCACAAATCTTCACTACTGACTACTTTCAGTACCCCATTTGGAAGATATAGATTCCTCAGGATGTCATTTGGAATAAATTCTGCAAGTGAAGTCTTTCAACATGCAATGGGGGAAATTTTTTAAGGTTATCCTTGTGCCATAATAGTAGATAATTTATTGGTCGGAGGCAATGATGAAACAGAGCATGACAGAAACCTTAGGAAAGTTCTAGACAGAGCACATGAAGTAAACTTGAAGCTCAATCCCCTGAAGTGCAAATTCAGACTACCAGAAGTTACATATGTAGATCATGTATTTACTAATAGTGGCTTGCGACCAGACCCATCCAAGCAAGCAGCCATTCTAGAGATGCTAGCACCAGATAATGTTCAATCTCTACATTTTCTTGGTATGGTCAACTATTTAGGCAAGTTTATACCAGACTTCAGTGAGCTGACAGCACCTTTGAGAAAGCTGACACTCAAAAATGTTACATGGTCTTGGTTGGAACAACACCAGACAGCATTTGAAGACCTTAGGCAGAAAATTGCCACCCCACCTACATTAAGAAACTATGATGTCTATAAACCAGTAACTCTTTCCTGTGATGCTTCAAAATTTGGTCTTGACACAGTGATTCTTCAAGAAGGCAGACCAGTAGCCTATGCATCTAGAACTCTTACCCAAACTGAAATGCAATATGCTCAAACTGAGAAAGAACTTTTGGCAATAGTATTTGCATGTTCAAAGTTTCATGATTATATTTATTGTTGAGTTATTCAGATTGAAACCGATCACCAGCCTCTAGTCACTATTTTAAAGAAGCCTATGCATTCAGCTCCAGCGAGATTACAAAGAATGATGTTCACATTGCAATAGTACAACTTCAAAATGGACTGTACAAAAGGCAAACTTCTTTATCTGGCTGATATCTTATACAGATTGCCCAGAAATAATGCGCAACAGCTTAATCCAGGGAATTTTGACTTTGATGTCATGGAGGTGCATAATTTTTCTACCACGAGACTTGATGAGCTGAGAGATCATACAAAGACTGATCCCATTTTGCAAAAACTCAACTACTTCATTAATGTTGGATGGCCATCAAAACAATCTAGTGTACCACCTGAAGTGCAAATTTATTTTCCTTACAGAGATGGGATGTTGATGGAAGCTGGCATTATTTTCAAATGACCTAAAATTGTTGTTCCTGCTTCCTTACAACATGAATATATCCAGAGTTTGCATTGTGGTCACCCACGTTCTGAATCTACCAAAAGAAGAGCAAGAGGACTAGTATTTCGGCCTTCTCTAGCAAAATATATTGATAAAGTACTTTCTTCTTGGTCAGTATGCAATAGTTCTAAACCACATTTGCAAAAAGAGCCACTTCAGTTAAGTCAAGTTCCTGAACTACCTTGGTCAGCAGTACCCATTGATATATTCAACTAAAACAATCAGCAATACTTAGTGTTGGTAGACTGTTATTCAAACTGGTCTGAGATCAATTTACTACCTAACCTAATGTCCACTGATGATATCAGCAAGTTGAAATGTCATTTTGCAGTCCATGATAGTCCACACAGAGTTATTTCTGACAATGATACCCAATTTACCAATCATTTGTTTCAGAAATTTGCAAAAGAATGGGACTTTGTACATGTTACTAGCAGTCCAGAATACCCTCGGTCAAATGGACTAACTGAAAGTGCAGTACAGAGTGCAAAGCAATTACTAGAGAAGTCAAAGCTTGTCTTTTTGAATCTACTCAATCTCAGAAACATACCCCATAATGATATACCTGGCTTACCTACTCAGAGACTTCTATCTAGGCAAACCAGAACAACATTGCCTATCAGTTCCAGTTTGTTGAGGTCTAAAGCAAAGAACTACAGAACAATCAAAACCCAACTATTCTGAAAGCATTCTTTCCAGACCTCCAGCTATGATAAATCAAGCAGATTTTTTCATCCATTGAAAGAAGGAGAGACAGTGAGGATACAAATAATGAAAGGTTTCGACAAGATTGTTCGAGTACCAGGTATATGTGCCAAGCCGAGATCCTACTCTGTGGGATCTGAGGGTGTGGAGTACAGGAAAAATCGCAGACATCTTCTTTCTGTATTAGAATTGATATCACAGCATTGTTCCTGTGATACAGACTCTAGATCTTAGAGCAATCCAGATAATGTTCCTGTTGCAGAACATGTTTTAACTTCTACTTCCGTTCCTGATGATATTCCTGATGTCCCCAAAGTTGAACATTCAGCAGAAACAGTCCCAGTTGCTAGACTTTGTTCTAATTTCAATGTTACATGATTTGGTCATATTTCCAGACCTAGTGTGAAATACACAGTAACCTAGACATAATTGTTTATATGTATTTAGTTCTGTATAATTGCATTATAAATAATTGCTTGCATAAATTACATGTCCATTAATGTCGTCAATAGTGCATGACTCATTTCTCAAAGAGGGAGAATATAGAGTACTGTACGTGTGCTGTACCTTTAAGAAGTGTTTCATGGACAGCACATGCATGTAAATAGCAAGCACCCGCTAACTTCAGTGCCCTTTTGAGAGTGCAGCCAGAGAGTGACCATATATGAGTGAGATAGCTAGTTTGTTTATAAATTTATCTAAGTTAAAGTTATTAAGCCTCAATCCTGATGTGTTTGTACATAATAAAGCTGCTTGAACAGAACCCACAGATGTTTGTCTGTTTTATCATGACCAGATGAGTGACAGCACTCAGCTAAGAATCAATCCAGAGAACCTCTTGCTGTGAGGCGATAATGCTAACCGCTGCACCACTGTACCGCCCGTTTAGAGTTTCTGGAGGTTATGTGGAAGGGAATTTTAGTTTGGGCATTACTGTCTGCCTCTGTCTATCAGAAACATGGGGACCCAGGGTGAATATAAGATTTCCCATCCATTGGTCAAGGTTACTCTTATATAGGGTTAGGGATGGACTCTGCTTCACTTGGATGGGAAATGTGTTCAAGAGCATAGGGATCCTCTGAGACACACATCTGTCTTACCAACATGTCTTATTTATGTCACAAGCAAAATTTTTATCCTTGGATCTAGTGGTTCTGATTCTGTTTGTTTTGTGGATGTGCAAACGTTCCATCAGAACTGGATTCAAGGATGCCTTGCATGCCAGACATATATTGTCACTCAGTAACCTGTAGGAAACTGAGAATATAGACAAGGCTTTAGGGTGATCCATATAGAACAATTGCTTTTACCCTGGATTTTCCTGGTAAGGAATCTTTGTGAGAGTTCCAACTGCTGCATTTGTCTGGTTGGTTACATGCCGAAGAGGGCACTATACTCAAGGATGGGTCTGATAAGGGCTGAATAAACTGGCATTATGATTTCCTTGGACCTGGATGTCATGCTCTTACTTATTAGTTAGCTGGGCGACATTGAATGATTTTCTTACTACCTTGGCCACATGTTGGTCAACAGCCAGATTACTGTCTACATATGTTCTCAGATCCCTGACTACTAGATCAACTATTAGGGTTGTCTAACCAATGGAGTAATTGTCTTGGGGTGTCAGTTTTCCCAAAAAGCATAATGCATTTCTTGACATTGAGCTTTACTCCGTGTCTTTGGCACCAGTCATTTGTCTATGTTAGATCCTCTTATAAAATAGTTGTGTCATGGGGAGAATCTATGATAGCCCCCATTTTGCAGTCATATGTGAACTATGTTAGTCAAAGGTCCTTGACATTAGCCTTGACCTCCAAGAAGAAGATGCCAAATAGGAGTCTTTCCAGCATGCATCCCTGAGGTACCCCACTGATGACTGGTCTCTGAGTAGATGTGGTCTCACCAATCCTGACATCCTGGGTCCTGTCTGTGAGCTAGCTGGCAATCCAGTAAGTTATGTAGGAGTTTATGCCAAATTTAGTGAGTTTGTCAACTATACCTAAGTAAAGTATTGTACGGAATGCCTTAACTAGGTCCAAGTAGGTGACACTCAACTTTTTTCCCTCATCCATTGTTTTGGCAGCCTTCTCAAAGAAGTTCACCAGATTTACTAGACACAACCTTCCCTTGACAAAGCCATACTGGGTTGGGTCCAGTTTTTGAAGGTTGCTTATATCTTTGTCGATCATTTTCAGAATTACTCCCATAGCTTTACATATTACACTAATCAGACTAATGGGTTTGTAGTGTCTAAGGTCCATTGATGATCCACCCTTGAGAAGAGGGATAATCATTGTAGGACTCCATTCTCATGGTACAAAGCCTGTTTTGAAGCTATAGTTAAAAGTGTCATAAATGATCCTGATAGGTCATATTTCAAGCTACTTAGGAGGCATCCCAGGATATTGTTGGGGCCCATTGAGGCTGTGTTTTTGGCCTTAGCGAGTACCACCAGGACATGCTCCCTGTTAATATTTGGGGAGTATAGGTTAGTAAGAATTTCATGACAGACGTGGCGGGATGGGGGGTGGAGTTTAGGCTGAATTTGTCAGCTAGCAAATTTGCTCTGCTGCTCTGCTCAGTGAAGGTGGCAGCTGTGTGCTGCCTTTGAGATGTTGGACATGGCTGTTGAAGGACTTGTCATTGTCTTTAGCCTGTGAAGGTATCTTCATCTCATAATTTGCCTTGTTGGACTTAATTAGTACTCTTAGTTTCCTGCTTAGTTTAATTAGAGAGAGATCCTATCAATATGGGAGTTTCTCATCTTGATTTTATCTATTACTTTTTTTTCTTTTGTTATGTGCCTTGTTAAGGTTAGAATTCCACCAGTGTGATTTGTTTTTAGAGTTTGTTTTTGGTTTACTTCTATTAGGTACAGGAGACTCTATACAGCCATTTACATGATTGTACTGGCTCTTTGTGGACAGGTTGCTGGAAATGCAGGGTTGAGAGGAGCATTGAATTTTGACAAACTATTACTTAATATAATAGGACATAGTTTGCTTTGAAATGCTTTCTAAGGATTTGCTGGGATTACCAAGCTGATTTCTATTTAGAAGGAGACAGCTTTGTGGTACTACCTCACTAGTGAGGATATGACAATGGGGGGAGTGCAGTGCTCTCCCATATTGTTGAATACCAAATCCAGTATGTTTGAACCTCTGATGGGTGTGCGCACTATCTGGTCAATGGTATTTGTGTTAATAAAATCCAGGAATCATTGTGCCTATGAGTTTGGAGCAGTATATACTTCCCAGTCTATAGAGGGGTAGTTAAAGTCTCCCATGAACATGGTATTTGGTTTAATGTTGAATGTCTCCAATAGGTCTAGGTATGAGAAATGGAATTCTAGGAACATAGAGTGTGACCTATATCCTGCTAGGATTTGGTATGGGATTTTGTCTCTGGTGATTTGTACATGTATAAATTCCAGGGCATCATCCTGTTTAACCATCATAGAGTCATGCTTGTTGCTAATACAGATTGAGACCCCTCCACCTTTTGTCCCTGTATGTACAACTGATGGTATAAATGTGTTAAAGGCACTGAAACCTTGCATTGCCAGAGTACATTTTGCAGATTTAAACATGCCTTGGTAAAGCCACAGATATCTATATTTTCTAGAGTGAGGAGAACTTGTAGAGTGTGGAATTTCTTGTTTAGGCTCCTAGCATTGAGCAGTAACACTTTTAGATTTGTTTATGTTTTATTTGCTATGTCACTACACTTTGGCATTGCCTAAAAAATGCTATAAGGGGGCGTATAAAGCTTTAACCAATATTTAGAAGCATAAGGGAGACAGGTGCAGACCATCCTTTGCAAAGCAACATGGATTGTTAATCATGTCCTCCCATCCTGATAAATACTGAATCCCCCTGGAAAGACACTAGCAACTAAGCCAAATATTGAGGTCAATCAACCTTTTCTTCATATTGTGACATCATCCTTGGTGAAGGTAGAATGCTGCTAAATGTAAAGCACATACCTGCCTGAGACACATATTCAGAGAGATCAATAATGTCTCTCTTCATAAAATCCAGGAAAGTATGTCTCAGGTCATTAACACCCGCATGGACTATGATGGAATTATAGTTGTACCTGTGGTGCAGTGGACTGAGTGCATCTTAACTTGGTGCATTATGGCTCTAGATAAGCAACTGTTACCTTCTCCTTGTTCATTCTGGAGAGTGGGGCATTTGTGTATCATACAATGGAGTTCTCTATGACAAGAGTTCTAGATAATGTGTTGGCTTGCCTTATGTGCTTTCCTATTGGGACTCCACCAGTTGTAGGTGTTTGTGTGTGTGTGTGTGTGTGTGTGTGTGTGTGTGTGTGTGTTCTAATTTGAACATTTGTTTATTGAAAGAAGATCCATAAATTGTTTTGAATAACAAACGTGCTGCCTTTGAGGGGGAATGCTACCATCAAAGAAAAGGGGTAGCAATGTGAGCTTCCTGTGCTCCAGTGTACGCTAATATGATACTTTTACTTTGGGGACTTCATTTCCTTTTTCATTCCAGGTTTGCCAATGATTGGAACATTTATTTGAGATATTTGGATGGCATCTTTATTTTGTGGTAAGGAACACATTCCCTTTTTGAGGAATTTATTACATTTTAAACAATAGTTCTGATTTTTTGACCTGTAAAGGTTCTTTAAATAGTATTGATTTTTAGATGTTACTATTTGAGAAACAAAGTTAATAGTCATTTTGCCTCCAAATTATAAAGAAAGACACTTTCTCAAATAGTTATTTACGTTATTGGAGTTGTCATCTATACAGACAAAAAGTGAGCATTTCTAAAAGACAAATCAGATGGGTGTTGAGCCTGGTTTCAGAAGACATAGAATTTTGTGTTCAATTACAGTATTTAATTAAATTATTCTTGTAAAGAGGTTACCCGATGGATTTACTTGACAACAAAATGTATGACGTTACCTGAGGCAGGGGATGGTAGGTTTATTCCCTTTAAAGGGAGAGCTGTTGAAATCCAGGTCTAACACTGTTAATCATTATAATTGCAGTTTAATTCATATGTTTTTGAATGGTATGCCTCAAATAAGAAACATATTGACACCCACCGGGGCAGCCTTATTCACTTTGAAAACATTAAAGATATAGTAGGGCCTTACCCCATTATATTTTAATGAGGAGGTAATCATTAAAAACAGATTGGAAAACCCTTGCTTCATACTGTCTGACTGCAACTGGTGCAGTTAAATACAATGTTTGTAAGCAATGTTGTTTTGATAACACCAAATGTGAGAGAGATTTTTAAGGTGATAGGGGAAACTATTAAACTTACTAAAGCCAATCATGATACCAGAACAGTGGTTTACACAACTCATCTCTCCACTTGTGGATGTTTTTTATATTGGTAAGGCTGAGTGTTCCTTAAGGGGCACATCTACAAGCATGGCTTTGTCATTAGAGCTGGTAATATTAAAAATGCTCTATCTAAATATGCCAGGTTTGGTCCTATTTTTGTATGGTTTAAGGTTCCCATATTGGAAAACATTCAAGTTGGACCCTTGTCTGGTAACTGGGAGAATCACTTAGAATATAAGGAACTTTGCTGGCAGGTAAAATTGCAACCACGTTTTTCCAAGGCATAAATGATGCCATTAATATCAATTATTTATTAAAAAAGCCAGCATATTAGATTAGGTTTATCATATTACATTATCAGTTATTATTCACAATTTATTTTAATTATTTTGGTTTATAAATGCTTTTCATTTATGAGTAACAAAAAGTAAAGTAATCCAACCAAGAATCCAAAAGAAGGAGGCAGAAGTGAAACCAATATTCTTTTGTTCCACAACAACGAGCACTTTTTCTGAATTACATAGTCTTCTTCAGAAAAAAACTGCCATTATGCACACAACATATAACTGATTTGTTTGCAGTTAAAACCATTCTCTAGGGTCTCCTTGCTCCTTTATCTGTTTAAAAATGTCATTTAGTGGCTACAGCTAGTAGCTATAATGGTGTGCATTACTATAATTGCAGTTTTATTTAATTACTAAACTGTAAACTGCTTTTTCATACTGAGACTTGTATTTTCTGTTTGTGAGTGTGCTTTCTGTGCATTTATTGGGAGGTTTCTGTGTTCTACTCAGGTAGCATAAACTTGATAGAAGCCTGCTGTTGCCCAGGCATGGTAGTTTTGTCTGTTGAGTTTCCTGTGTTTCTGGCAGCCATTTTCCGCTGATAGTGTATTGTCTTCATTATTATTGACGGTAACAGGGTTTTCTGACCTTCTGTAGCACGAGTGATTGGGTAACAGCAGGGGTGAGTAGGACTGAGTTGTAATTCGAGCATCTTCATTCTTCCATCCTTTCTGGTATATAAACCCTGTGTCTGCAAAAGTCTGTGCTTGTATTTTCCAGGCTGTGGATGGTGATTCATTACTGGGGCTAAGCAGAAATTCCTTAAGATTCTAAGACAAGAATAAGTTATTTCTTACACTTATTTCATTGAATTGCACTTCTGTAACACTTATAATTGTGCTATACAGTTAATCTACTACATTTTGCACTGCCATAAAGCTTTTTTTACTGTTTCACTGCATTTATGTTCTGTTTTATACTGTTTTTAACTGTATTTTTCATTGCTAGATACTGTTTCATTACTCTAATTGCATGTTTACTGAATTATGTAACTGTAAACTGCTTTTTCATACTGAGAGTTGTATTTTCTGTTTATGAATGCTCTATCTGTGCATTTTTTGAGGTTTCTGTGTTCTAGTCAGGTATCATATAACTGATTTGTTTGCAGTTAAAAGCATTCTCTAGAATCTCCTTGCTCCTTTATCTGTTTAAAACTTTCATTTAGTGGCTACAGCTAGTAGCTGTAATATTTTCCCTCTTCCCTCTCTATTGTTGTCTTGTTCTTATACTTGGTGGCTTTGCAGTTGCCCACCCATACTGTATATTTGATCTGGGACACTCCTCCCAGTCTAGTGTCATTAGTTCATTCTACCTAATTGAGAGAGAATATTTGAGAAGGCCAACCCACTTAGATTCTTAACCTTCAATTATCTTCTGTTCCAGCTTTCTCCTTTTCCACTTTGCTAAAAAAAAAAATTCTAAGCTTCTTTCCTGTAACTAGTCTAGTCCACATACAAATTTGCTGTATCCAGGACTGTTTGTAAGCTCCTTAGCCTCCCAAGCCTGTCTGTGTTAGAGGGAAGCCTGCTAGCTTATCAGTGGGAGTGATAAGCACTAGGTAACCTATCTACCACATAAGGAATGGCTTATGGCCCAGAAATTGTAGTTATTGGCTGTTTGAGCAGATTTTCCATCTCTCTCAACTTTCTGATTTAAAAGCCCGCATTTGCACTTGTTTCCCCCCCCTTTCCAGTGACTAGTCTTGTCCAAATACAGATTTGCTGTATCCAGGACTGTTTGTAAGCTCCTGAGCCCCCCCCCCAAGACTTTCTGTGTTGGAGGGAAGCCTGCTAGCTTATCAGTGAGAGTGGTAAGCACTCGGTAACCTATCTAACACATAAGGAGTGGTTTCTGGCCCAGAAATTGTAGTTATTGGCTGTTTGGGCAGTTTTTCCATCTCTCTCAACTTTCTGATTTAAAAGCTCACATTTGCACTTGTTTACCCCCTTTCTGGTAATTAGTCTAGTCCAGATACAGATTTGCTGTATCCAGGACTGTTTGCAACCTCCTGAGCCTCCCCCCCCAAGCCTGTCTGTGTTGGATGGAAGCCTGCTAGCTTATCAGTGGGAGTGGTAAGCACTAGGTAACCTATCTAACACATAAGGAGTGGTTTCTGGCCCAGAAATTGTAGTTATTAGCCATTTGGGCAGTTTTTCCATCTCTCTCAACTTTCTGATTTAAAAGCCTGCATTTGCACTTGTCTCCCCCCTTTCCTGTAACTATTCTAGTCCAGATAAAGATTTGCTGCATCCAGGACTGTTTGTAAGCTCCTGAGCCCCCTGAGCCTTTCTGTGTAGAGGAAAGCCTGCTAGCTTATCAGTGGGAGTGGTAAGCATTAAGTAGCCTATCTACCACATAAGGAGTGGTTTCCAGCCCAGAAATTGCATTTATTGGCTGTTTGGGCAATTTTTCCATCTCTCTCTCTCAACTTTCTGATTTAAAAGCCTGCATTTGCACTTGTTTCACCCCTTTCCTGTAACAGGTCTAGTCCAGATACAGATTTGCTGTATCCAGGACTGTTTGTAAGCTCATGAGCCCCCCCCAAGCCTTTCTGTGTTGGAGGGAAGCCTTCTTGCTTATCAGTGGAAGTGGTAAGCACTAGGTAGCCTATATACCACAAGAGGAGTTGTTCCTGGCCCAGAAATTGTAGTTTATTGGCCGTTAGGACAGTTTTTCCATCTCTCTCAACTTTCCGATTTAAAAACCCACCTTTGCGCTTGTTTCCCACCTTTGCTGTAACTAGTCTAGTCCAGATACAGGCTTGCTGTATCCAGGACTGTTTGTAAGCTTCTGAGCAGTGCCAGAGTCTGCTCTTCAATTTTTCCCTTAGATCTACTAATTCTCTCCTCTCCTGCACTTATACTAGCTTATTAGTCTAGCACTTTACCAGACTTCTTGTAGCAATTATTGTAGCACACAAAAGTGCTACCAGCACTAAATGTTCTACAAGGAAAAGATCTAGTACATATTATCAATGCTCAACCCTCCAGGCATGTCTAAAGGTCAGTTCCCTGTGCTTTCTCCTATTAACCTGGTGAACATGGGCATCCTGAGGCAATGTAGCAACTGCCTCATGTACACTGACAACCTTCTCTGCTTACTTTCCAACACTCAGACTTGCGAGAGATGCACTTATATATCAAAATTGGAAGCCACACACTCTCCAACCAAGACCAGAATAACTGGTCAAGAGGAAAAGGTCAACAGTTGCACCACACCACATGGAACACAGTCCTCCAGAACACACACCAGTACTGCCTTCACAAAAAAACCAAAAACCACACACCCACCTTTGTGGAGGCTCTCAATAAAAATATATCCTAGCAGCAAAGACCTCCAAGGCAGAAACACAGTCAATCACCGCAACACAACAATAATCACAAGACAAATAACTCTCCTAAACAGTGTGCCACTCAACCAAAGCCCCTAAGGCAAAACAGCATGCCCAACACACATTTCATAGGTGACTTGATAGTGAGGCACACTGATGTCTCACTCACTAGGTTGAATAAGGAGAAAGTAAGAGTCATCTGCCTGTCAGGTGCCAGGATCTGCCACATAATGCACACACTCAGGTCCCTCAACAACAGGTAGAACTATGATTCTGTCATTGTACATGTGGGTGTGAATGACCTGAGACGTACTTCCCTGGACTACATTAGCAGCATCCAACCATCACCCAAAATGATACCACAGTACAAGCATAAAATGATTGATTTCAACAATTGGCTAAGTTTTGGTGTAATTCTAAGGGGATCCAGTATCTGTCTGCCTGGGATGACATGATTGACAGACCTCAATGCTTTGCCAGAGATGGCTTGCATCTGTCACCCCTGGGCTTCTGGATACTGGCCAAGGCTCTTGCTATACCTATAATGCCTTTTTAGGCAATGTTCCAAAGACCAAATTACCACCGTAACAGCTACAATCAAATACAGACTGAGGGTCATGCTGCTCAATGCTAGAAGTCTAAATCTCAAAATGCACTTGCTCTAAGTACTCCTTAAAATAGAGAACATCGACATTTGTGTTGTAACAGAGACCTGGTTCAAGGCAGCAGAAAGCACCCCTGCACTATTTTTATTTATTTTTATTTATTTTACATTTGTTGACCGGGCTAGTCTAGCTGGAGATATTTCCATTTTCAGTAGAGGCCCGGGGAGAAAAGCTCCACTTACTTAATAATAGTAATATATAAAAAAGCAAGATAATAAGCAATGCCACATCCATTAGGAAGGAATTAAAGTAACATTTTAAAGTAAACCATTGGTATAAAAATGTGGAAGATAACATTTACAACATTTATTGGCAGAGTAATAATGTAAAGGAAGAGAGAGAAGATAGGTTACAGGCTAGTAGTAGAGTATTAGTCAGGGTTGCAGCAAGGGCATAGCCATTGAAGTTTTAGGTGATTTTAAGATTAAGTTTGAAGAGGGAAAGAGGAAATAGAGGTAAGGTTGGGTGGCAGCATGTTCCATTGTTTACCTGTGGTGGTGGAGAACAAGGAGTCACCAGCTAAGTTATTAGATTTGGGTATATAAGCTAGGAGTTTATTAGAGGAGCGTAGGGAATGAAGATTGTTATAGGGTGTGATAAGATTGTTTAGTGTAGGTGTGTTGTTAGGAAGGTAGAAGATTTTGTGAGCAGTTGTTAGTTGTGAGAATAGCAGCACATTTTGCAGTTCAAGCCAGTCTAGCTGGTGTAGGTTAATGCAGTGATGGGTTCTATAGGGCTTACCAGTTACAAACCTTGCAATACTGTTGTAGGCTTTGGTAAGTTTGTTGAGATTGTTTTGCTTTAAATTGGTGTAAATGGGAGAAGCATAGAGGAGGGTAGAGAGTAAATGAGAGTGGGCCACGGTAGTTCTTGCTTTTGGGGTGAGGAAGGGTCTTATCCTATACAAGGAGCCTAATTTTCTGTTAACGGACTTAATGGTGTTATTAATATGATTGTCAAAAGTGAGTTTATTGTCTATTGTAACTCCTAATAACTTGCAGGTCAGATCAGGTGATATCAGGGTTCCATTACTAGCTAGTATGGAGAACTGTATGGGAGGGGTCTTGTTGTTGGGAGTAATCAGAAGTAATTTGGTTTTTTTGGCATTCAAGAGTAAGCACCGGTTATTGAACCATGTTTCAACCATGGAGAAGACAGTTTGGCTTAGAGATTTCAGCTCAGGAAGAGACTTAGCACAACAGATGATAGTAGAATCATCAGCATACTGTATGCAGGTGGATTGAGGAATAGCTACATGAAGATCATTTATGAACAGAGAGAAGAGAAGGGTCCTAGAATAGAGCCTTGAGGAACTCCTAGTAAGACAGGGAGATATGAAGACAAGTGATTTTGCCACAAAACAGCTTGTTTACGGTTGCTGAGGTAAGACTTGAACCAAAGGATAGAATTAGAATCCAGAGAGGGATTTTAGGGTATTTATAAGTAGGAGTGATTGACCATATCAAAGGCTTTTGACAGGTCAATGAAGAGTGCAGATGAGAGGTAGTTATTGTTCGGTTGGGTGTTAATAGTATTGGTGAAAGATAGAAGGGCAGTGGTGGTGCTGTGAAAGGGTCTAAAGCCATGTTGGCAGCTGGCCAAGATGTTATTTTAGTAAGGTAGTCTATTAGCTGATGATGGATACATTTCTCCATGATCTTAGCTAGGGTGAGAGTAGTGCTATTGGCCTATAGTTGAGTACTCATTAGAGTTTCCTCCTTTATGTAAGGGAATGATGTGTGAGATTTTCCAAAGATTGGGGATAGTGCTTTCAGAGATGGTACGGTTAATGAGAATAGCTACAGGATGAGCAATTGCTCTGGATGCAAGTTGCAGGTATTCTGCTGGAAGGTTGTCATCAGAGGGTGTACAGGGTTTTAGCTTGTGAATTAGTTTCTGGATAAAGGCTATTGAGATGGGTTTTATCTTGAAAGTAGGGAGATTGTCATGCTGGGAATTAGGTAGGTTAGTGTTTGTAGAAGTTAGCTGTGTGGCCAGGGTTTGAATGGTCTCTGTAAAATAGGTATTGAAGGCATTGGCAATTTCTAGATGGTTTTTGTTTTCTGACTCTAGGGGTGGAGGGGTACTAGAGTGGCGGGCTGTAGAAGGTTATTAATGGCAGTCCAAAATTTTTGTGGATTCTTAGAGTGAGATTGTTGAAGTTTACTGTAATAGGCTTGTTTGTCAGAGAGAATGGCTTTTTTAGTAGTATTACGAAGTTGTCTAAAGTTTAGGTGTTCTGAGACATCTTTAGTTGCTCTCCATTTAGCCCATGATTTGTTTCTTATAAGTATTTTGTTTTGTGTCTTTTGAGAGCCAGGGAGCAGATTTGAACTTTATCCTAATAGATCTTTTGGGTGCGTGGGTATCTAGTATTGTTAAGAATTTGTGGTTAAAGTAGCTAACAGCTTCATCTAGTGGGAGGATTTTTAGGGGACTCCAGTTGCAGGCATTAAGTTCCATTTGAAATAAGTCAGGATTAAAATGTTTCTTAGTTCTGGCAGTAATAAACTTGGGAGGTTTGTTTATGTCATTTTTGTGCCTGATGATATATGTGGGCAAGTGGTCACTGATATCATCTGGCAGGGTTCCTACTTGATAGTTTTCTCTTTGTTTATTGACTAGAATCCAGTCTAGGATGGTCTCTTTGTTGTTGGGTTTGTTGATTCTAGTAGTCGAGGTAATAGTTTGTTTAAAGTTATGTAGGTTGATATAAGAAGAGGATTATTATTGTTGATACTATACCAGTCAGTGTTGAGGTCTCCTAGAATAATAGTTTCTTGTGGGTATGTTGAGGAAATCCAGGAGAGGGTATCTTCTATATTAGTAATGTTGTGGCCAGGGGGTAGGTAGATGCAGAATATGTATATAGCTTTGTTGGAGTTGATTTGAAATTTAGAGATCAAGATTTCAGCTGAGTTATCTTGGGTTGGGTTATGGGGTATAGAGGATATAAGAAGATTGTTTTTAAAGAGTAAGGCCACTCCACCTCCTTTACGTTTTAATCTGTCATTTCTTAGTATGTTATATCCTGGTGGGGTTATTTCATTGTCAGAGGTCGTAGGTAGCACTACCAGGCTATAACTCATTCTACACCTTTCGGCCTCAGAACTTGGACCAAAGCTCCAAAGGCGGTGGTGTTTCCATATTCATAAAGGATGCGCACACCTCCAGATTGGTAGCCCAACATATCCCATCAGAGATACTCCAGGTGGAGCTAACACTGGGTAAGACAGTGATTCAGGTCATAGCCTGCTATAGGTCCCCAACCATGTCCCAAGACTCGCACTCCATGTTCCTAAGCACTCTGAAGAATATTAGGGTCTAACTTAACATTCTCTTACTAGGCGACTTCAACTACCCCTCCATTAACTGGGTAAACTACTCATGTACCAATACACTTGCCCAAAGTTTCCTGGAGTTCATTAATTCCAATGCCCTGGACCAGCTCGTACTTACCCCCACTACAGGTAGCAACATTAGCAACATCTTTGACCTGATCATTACTAACATGGGTAATCGTTGCTCTATACCAATATAGTCAGCTCTTCCCTGGTTATATCCGACCACAGACTAATCACCTTGGAAATCCACATATCTCCCACTCCCCACAAAGGTAACCACCATGAAATACTTCTCCAAAGCTAACTTTGAGCTCCTAAAAACAGGTGGCTAACTTCACGGCACCCATGCAATTAGAAAATAGTTGCATGACCGCAGAATCATACACCAATGCACTGTACAAACACGTACACAGATGCATGGATCTCCCCATACCCAATAGAACCAAGAAGCTTTCCTCCAAAAAAAAGGAAGCCAATCTGGTGGTTGCCTGCCATAAACAAACTCTACAACAGAAGGAGGAAACTGAAGTGGAATGAGGTGAAGTCCCAAGACTGGAAAAACTCCCTTATCTACCTCAACAAAAAGTTGAGATCCCTCATCAAATCCTCTAAAGCTAACTATGAAAACAGAATTGCAGCAGATAGTAAAGACAACCACAAGGCCTTCTATAGTTATGTAAATAATCTCCACGGCAATACTGAGATTTGTTCTGAGCTACTGCACAATGGTACCTCCTATACCGAGCCAACAGATACTGACAGTATACTGGCCAATAGAGTCAGTGCCAACTTTACCCCCCCTCTCCCCCCAAAAGACCAATCACAATATCAGTAGATTGCCAGGCACCCAGGATTACTGCTGCACATGTTAAAACAGCACTGTCCAAGGCCAAGAATACAGCTTCTATGGGACCTGACAATATCCTTGGTTGTGTTCTACATGAACTACAGAGTGAACTGGCACCTTACCTGTGTGCCCTGTTCACTCATAGTCTCACCTCAGGCTTTGTCCATACCTAATGGTGCACTGCTACAGGCATCCCTCTCCACAAAGGAGGAGTGACTACAGACCCTGGCAACTATCGCCCCATTAGTCTGACGAGTCTGGTCTGCAAAGCTATGGAACACATCATCATGGACCTAATAAACAAGGATATAGGGAATCCCCAAACTCTGCATCTCACACAGTTTGGTTTTGTGAAGGGTAGATCATGCCTGCTCAACTTGGTCAACTTCTTTGAGTCAGTCACCAGAACTGTGGATGAAGGCAAGGTGGTTCATACAGCCTACCTTGATCTGGCCAAGGCTTTTGATACCATCCCCCACTCAGGAATCGTAGAAAAACTCAGTAAGCTTGGCATCAACCTCTATATCACTAGGTGGGTTGCAAATTGGCTCACAGATAGAATCCACAGTGTGAAAGTAGCCGACTCCAAGTCAGACTGCTGACTAGTCATGAGTGGAGTCCCACAGGGTTCAGTCTTGGGTCCTCTCCTGTTTGATATCTACTTCTCTGAAGTCTAGGCCAACACAAAGGGACTCTGGCTGACAAAGTTTGCAGACAGTTGCAAGTTGGGAGCTATTATTAACTCCCCAAGTGATGTTGCCATCCTACAGAATGGCCTCACAGAGACCAACAACTGGTGTCAGAACCATGGCCTTAAGCTCAATGCCAAAAAATGTGTCATCATCCCCTTTGGTAAAAACCCAGTTCCCATGAATTACCACATTGATGGTAGTCCACTAAACACAGAAGGAGTTATAAGAGATCTGGGAACACAGGTTGACAGCAACCTCTCATTTGATCACCACATTGCCACTGTGGTTAGAAAGTCCTTCAACGTGGCACATCTCATTACTAAGGGTTTTGCATCCAGGAAGAAAGAGGTCATTGTCTCCCTCTACTTTTCCCTCATTAGGCCAATCATTGAGTACCATGCCCCATTTGGCATGTACCTCACTAGACACCTGCAACAACTGGAGAGGCCGCAAAAGTACCTCACAAAGAGGATCCTAGGTCTTATGACTCAAAAAACTACAACTATTCTCTATCTCATATTGCCTACTTAGAGGAGATCTCTGCTTGACTTACAAAGCCATGTCTGACCCAGCTCTGTTAGAAATGCTACATCTAAAGAAATCCCAATCCCTCCACACTACACGCTCCAGAGACCTCAACCTTATTACCACAATTAACAGAACATGCTGGAGGGACAGGTTTATAATCCAGAGACTGCCCATGCTATGGAACAGACTTCCCATACATGTCAAGCAAAGCACCTCTCTGACCTTCTTCAAGAGAAATCTTGATGAGTGGATGGGAAACAGCAAATTTACCCCAGGGATAACTCCAGTGGCTCTACTTGACAGAGGTACTGGGAACTAAGGTCGGGTGGCACTATGCCAGGGTAATCCTATGGCTAGGCTTGTAAAGGCCCCAGGGTCATTAGCCTAGTACACACCTATGAACCTATGAACAACTCTTTAAATACAAGTAATAAGTCACATGTCAAGTTAACAAAGAAGCTAGTTGATTAGTGTACTCTCTGTGAAATTTAAGCAGCCCTTTTCAGGTTTTTTTTTGGAAAACCATATACATTGTTAAGCTGAGTCACAAAAATACAATCAATATTTTGTGTAGCCCAAATACTTTTAAGTAAAAACTCTAAAGCACCTGTTATTAGTGTGCAAAACATACTTTTTTTCTTGTTGTGTCTTTCGGCTTTTCCCGGTTGGGGTCGCCACAGCGGAACTCTGGTCCGCTAATGATTGGCAGTAGATTTTTACGTGCTGAGTTGCCAGCTCTGATGCACAACCTTCAACGAAGCTATGCCCATTCATGCATGTCTCCACACAAAAGACGCTCTAGCTGAGAATCGAACAGGACAAAGTCTTACTGTGAGGCGACAGCGCTACCGCAGCACCACCACCGCAGTACACTAAGCCTCTAAAAACCTTAACAGTTGAACAAGATTAGCTAACAGAATATAACTGAGTATAAATACCTGAACAGCAGTTTCTTCACAGTTTATTTTTTTTAACTTTGTAAAATCATGAATAAACCCCCCAACCTGTGTTCTAAACAGAACAGTCATGTCCATGTATAAAAAAATTTGCAATAATTCACACATTACGAATCAAAATAGCAATAAAGAAAAATGAAAGAAAAAGAAAAATTAACATAAACGCATAACCATAACAACAGAGAATACATCTGACATAAAGCAGAACACATTATATACTGTTATTGTGGAAATGATTATTCAAGTCCCTGTATAATGGTTAACCTTGCTAAAAATAATTACAAATAATAGGCAGACTTCAGCCTCAAGAGGCTGACTAGGGAAACATTCTCATTTAGACCCGCCCCGGGATTCATGAACCTTGCGCCAGGCGCACGCATGGCGTAGGCGCCCCAATGCCAGACATGGCCGCCGAGCGATTCAGGTATGATCCAATCCCACGTGCACCACCGGCGTACGCCTGAGTTGCGCCGCCTCTGGCGTAGGTATGTTAAACACCCCATGTGCGGTGTTGCACCATGCAAATGAAGGCAAATAGCGATTCACGAAGTGGCGCAGGCGTAGCATAATGGCACGGCAATATAAACCAAAAAAAACGGTTTACAGTCATCCAAACATGACATAGGAGTAACGGAAGGCTGCCAACGTCAGGTGTCATACTGGTGCAACATGCCAATGGGGAAAGACACCGAGAATGTCAAAGGAAAACATGCAGAAAACGTAAATAACGACATAAATGGTATGTACGCAAAAACCACAGCAGAACCCCAGGACATGTCCGCGGAAGGTGCGGAACAATGAATTAATATGACAATGTCATAAAAGAGCAGTATAAGACACATCAGCATCACAGCCACAATACACCATAGTATGCATGGAAAGCCACAACCACAGCCCAAAGGTTTCCAAGGAGTGGTGGCGGTGTCCAGCGCCGTAACCATGTATTAGTAGTCAATGCCATGCAAATGAGGCAGATAATACTGAATCGCAAAACCCCCGCTGGCGTAAGGCTGTACCAAACGGCGCAGCGGTAATACACTGAGGAGTGGCCTAGAGGGAATACATGTCAATCGCAGAGGGGTGTGCCACTGTAGGAGGAAGCACATTGGAGCCCAGCAAACAGGGGCTGTACAATGCACATCACAGCATCAGCACCGGCGTGTGAGGAAATAGATGTGCTGAGAGTACAGAATGCGCGCACAGATGCATGTGTACGAGGATGACTACGTTCCCCAACCCAGTCATGTGACGGCCACCCCGTCAACAACCACGGATACAGGAAGGTGATGCGGAGAATATGAGGAAATGCGGAAGCAGTGTAATTGGAGTCGTAATGAGCAATCAACACCAATCAACCCACGAAGGGCAATCGGCAGCTGACAACTCTGCATGCAGAATCCCGCAAAACAGGAAAGGGAGGGATATGAATGCAAAGAAAGTAGGGATGTAGCAGAATTGCAAAGAGCGAAGAACCGATACAGCACAGCCAAGTAGAGAGGTAGCATAACGGCGGCGGCAGACAAAATGCATGAGATGCCATGTGCCTGCAGGATGCACTCCAGGAAATAGTAGGTGCAACCTGCAGAAACAGTAAATTAAGGTGTAAAGCTAAACCAATGCAGGCAAGTGTAATGTAACACCAAAGGCAACAGCGTTGCAGTGCCAACGGTAAAACACGGAAGATAACACACAGATACGGCAGCACAGACACACCCAATGACATCACCGGGTGTAGAGCACAACACTATAAAGTGTGAATGCACACAACACACAGCGCGTATTCCCAAATGCCGCACTTTAGGGTGTAAACACACGGGGAACTTTTAAAATGTATATGTTGGGTGCTGCCGTGGCTGTGATGCATCGGTATGTGTTAGAGACAGACGGAGTTGCGGAGGAGGGTGCCGACAACTACCGTAGGCCTCAGAGGAGAAGGAGAGTGTTCAGACCAAGGGCGACCTACCAGGGGCTGCAAGACCTGGAAATAGTAGAGCATTACAGGGTGGACAGGGACACGTTACAGCAAATAGTGGAGCTGTGCCGGCCATGCCTGAGAACAAGAGACAACAGAGGGGAGCCCATTCCAGTGGACACAAAGGTATGTGTAAGCTTGTGAATACTGGCAACAGGTACCTTTCAAAGGCCAACCGGGGATATAATGGGCATCTCACAGGCATCAGCATCCAGGGTACTACACCAGTTTCTGGATGCCATGTTACGACATGCCCATGAGTATATATCCTTCCCCAGATCTCAGGAGGAGTTGGCTAGCAATATGCGCCACTTCCACCGTGTGGCACAATACCCGGAGGTACTGGGTGCGATAGACTGCGCACATAGAAATCAAGTCACCACCGGGGAGCAGGGTAGACGCTACATAAACCGCAAGGGATTCCCTCCATCAATTGCCAGGTCGTGTGCAATGCGCAGGGCATTATCATGGATGTGTGTGCTGGCAGCCCTGGAAGCTACCACGACTCCCATATCTGGCATGCCTCACAGCTGTATCAGGTATTCGCCAGGGGGGAACATCACACAAGGTCACCTTGTGGGGGATGCTGGCTACGCACTGGAGCCGTGGATGATGACACCCATCAGAAATGCACACACACACATGCAAGAACGCCATAATGAGGCACACGCACAAACCAGAATAATCATAGAGCGTGTGTTTGGGATGTTAAAATCACGGTTCCGGTGCTTGGATACATCCGGTGGAGCCTTGCAGTACTCTCCAGGCACATGTGCCCACATATTCATAGTATGTGCTATGCTACATAATATGATCCTGCGGAAACAGCTGCTGCAGGGACATAATGGTGTAGGGCCACCAAGCCCGCCACAACTGCCAAGGCAAGCACAGGCACAGGGTGTTCAGCGCCATGAACACACTGTGCCAGCCCCAGTAGGCAGATGGAGGCGTACCCAATATGCCTATGCCTTGGCAAAGAGGGAACGTATAGCACATACTCTGACAGCGTAGGCCCCATGGACTGACACCTCCCTACCTGCACACACAGTGAAATGGACGGCACACAAACATAGCCGCCCGTAATGTGTACTGTATGGGCGGTCCCATGTGTGACTCCAACATAGGTAGCACCCAAACACTGCACACCCAACAGCCAGCGGAGCATGGAACGCCAACACCTCAACCGCACGCGGGTCCGACAGCAGACGGCGTAGCCGTATGCTGCCACGTTCGACGCAAGGTGTCTACATATGTACATATGTGTACACAGATATGGAGATAGATATCATTACACACGTAGAAATATATGTACACATACACAGATATAATGTACAACAGGTTAAACAGGGAATCACAGGGATGCAAGGTTACAGAGAAGTAAGACGCGAAATCTCTACATAGTAAAGATAGTGAACGACAACCCGACTATCCGGGAGGGTGGACAGAGCAGGGAACGCCACCCATGGAAAGGTCAACCCACCTAAATGCATATTCGCGAGTCGGGATGATCGCCAGGCCACGATACAGTAACAGGACATGTGCGGGTAATATTCTTAGGATATGAGGGCGGAGGTAGACACTGCCGCTGGCGATGTGGTCAACGTAGGTACTGTGTGCAACCGTCCCTGCGAAAGCGGCAGTATGTGTGAGGTGAGGGTGTCGTGTGTTCCGCTGTGCGAGTGTAATGTGTGTGCCACTGTAAAATGTGTATGTAGGTGACATGTGACAGGCAGAGTGGAATTACATGTGTAGGCATACAGTATAGGAACCACAGGCGTATGTACAGCAGTACCCACAAAGTAGTACTGACAGCTCCTCACTGGCTAGGCGCCTGGTGACGTAAAACGATGCAAAGCGAAAATGTCCCAGAATGTACCACAGGAGTATAGCCAACATGAGATGCAAAGGATGCATGTGCAAACCATGACCGTATGTATGGCGCCGATATGTTAATTTCAACACGATACATCGGCAACGTTACGCAGCAATAGTTATGTACTGTGGAAATACGCATGTGCTACCCCGGCACCGATCGTGGACACGTATTGTCCCGTAAACACCGCTGTGTGTTCTACGAGTGTTAAACAAGCAATCGCCACCCGAATAGGTGGCAACCGGTAGCATACATGCCGTCCCAAGTACAGGACCACAATGACCGTAAATATCCATGACAAAATGCCAAGGGATAGTCGGCACGTACGAACAGCCGCAGATATACTACCGATGTGACGGAGGAATACATGCAGGAAGCACACAAGCAGGCGGTACCGACACCAGACGACATCAACAAAACCTACGCTCCTAGAACAACAGACAGGTAACTTGCAGCTCCCCAGGCAGGGATGGAGCACACACACAAGCATACCGTGTATGTACAAATGCAAGGCCCACAACCCGTACCCGTCACCCACAGCCGCCGATATACCCCACCGCACATATCAAAGGGATACAAGCCGAAATAGCAGCAAAAACATCCAGGCAGTCAATGACAGCGGCATACCCGCAACATCTCGCGTGGGAAACACTATCAGCAGTGGATGCATACCTGCATCCGTTGTGTACAGGAACACAAGAGCTATGTTACACATCAGAATGCAAAACGCAATCGACAGACGCCGCCAGGACACGGACACCCACATGTCGAACATAATACCATACCCAACACACACAATCCACGGCTAACACCACAGCGAAATGTACCTGACACCACACATAGCGGTCGCAGCCACACATAACATAACACAATACATACCATCCCCACGAAGGTAGTGCAAATAACCAACGCCCAGACGAGGAATGAACCATGCCCTAGTTCCGGCGCTGCCGTACGAATGGAGGAGATGCATAGGTGATATGCGCATAAGTACACACCGAGGAACAGCTATTGGTGTGATGAACCCACATGCCGCAGGTGACGACGGATATAAGGAAGACTCCCAGGATATTCAAACTGTATGTTCATACCGAACAAAGACTTTATTCCCACACGAGCCGTTCACTTGTTACTAGCGAGATTCTAACGGAATAGGGAAAGCAACACAGGAAAGGTATGTAGAACCCACGAGATGTACTGGTGTGTAACACACGATATGTATGACGAATCTGCACTGTATGTGAACGGTGTTTGTAAGTAAAGATACCTGTCCATAAAGCAGAGAGTGGTGAAAGGTGGTTATGTAGTGGTAACCCGATGAGCATACCAACTAATGTGGACACCATGTGCACAGCAGTGGGACATCATGTACACAGCCGGGATAACCCAAGGGCTGCCATAGGGATTTAAAACACAGAACAATGCCACCACCCACGCTGATGCTGGCAGTGGATGTCCGACAATGAAGTGCCACAGCAGGGGATAGGACATGTATGTATAGTGTCACAACACACATGTGTATGGGCATATATCGTCGATGTCATACATAATGTGTGCATGACGTGCACGTATGCCTCGCAGTAGGGGTGACTATGTCAAGTATGTGTAATGTAAAGCTATCATGATGGATATGTTCAGACATTATACACAGTATCACAGGCATAGCATGCATGATGGAGGTATGGCCTAGTGTTATGTACATTAACAGGATATGTATGGCCTGCACATATGGGACAGAGTAGTAGCAGAATAGCCACCCGAAATGGAAGGAACAGCAAGTAACCATGTCCAAACGATCTGTAGCAGGTGCAATGTGTGCAACAATGACGTCTGGCAGGTCCATGTGTAAACACATGTGCAATGTACACAGTAGCGTCACCCCCCATGGTAGTGTCCACTGAACAGCAAAGGTGGATGTCAACTGCATGTCTACACAGTACTGCCGCTGTGGTGGTCCCATGTGTATGTGTCACCCTATCAGCAAGGGAGCTATCACATGACCAGTGCCACAGTGTGTCCCTGTGGTATGTGCACAGGACCTATGTTCTACAGTATGGTGTGTGTCTAGTCTGCGGAGGTAACATAGAAGCCCAGGCTAAGCAATGTGGCATGTGTGCACATATGCAGGAGTGCTTCATTCACCCCGCCCACTGCAAATGCCATGTAGGAGTACTACATGCATCAGTAATGCGGAGGACATGGCCCATGGCAGAGTAGAGGACACCCCTGTGTAAGTGGTATGCAGATGAGTACAGATGTGTTCCCCGTCTGTCATCTGCATATGTAAACTGTCTGAGCCTGGTATACATCACGGCATGACTATACCATGACATGTAAAGTTGTAGCCATTGTGGAAGGTACACCACGAATGTGTTATTGTAACCCTGCCCGTGTGTAGATGTGTGTATGGCACAAGTACAAAGGCTACCAATGTCCCAGCAACACACATAGTCCAGATATGTGTGGCCCTGCAGATGTGTACCCACGCCACAGTGGAATATGGCAACCACAGCACCATGTGGGGCATGTGTGTGTACAGCAACCATGTACAATGTGATATGCATGGATAGGGACAGTATCCATGTGATACCCAGTGGATGACTGTCGCTATGCAAAGGTGATGTGTATGCACCATGTGTGATGTATCTGACGCAATGACATCTACGATATATCTGCCACACCGACACCTGTATGGTTGTTAGCAGTATGATCTGGTGGAGCTAGAATGCTGCCAGGTATGTAGATGTGCGATATGTAGGCATGGACATTACTCCGTGACAGCATGTTGTGTATGTAAGCAAATAGTGAACATGAGGGGCCACATGACTGAGGACTGTGTAATGCCACATGTACCTTACATGTCGTAGGTAGCATGATATGCTTGCACCACTGTGTGACCTGTCCAGGAGTCACATAGCCTAACATCCTGAGACACAGGGTATGATGTGATGGTGGATGTGTACATTGCCACTACCAGAATGTGGAATGGTGCTGAAGGGCAATGTGGGGATAATGTCTGATCTGTTACCCTCTGTACCACACCAACCACCCATGCAATGGTATGACAGGTGGGCAGCATGTGGAAGTGGTGTGCTGTGGCACACAGAGGCCCAACAAGGGTGCCAGTAAAGGCATGGAGGTCATCAATGAGTGTGTGAAGCATGGATGTGAGGATGTGCCCCAGTGCCATACCGAATGGTCCAGTCATGGGTGTAAATGCAGTCCCACACGTGCAATGCACTACCACCCATGTGTAGTGTGATAGATGCGGTGGTGTGGTGGTCAAGGTACACAACGTCCATGAATGGGCTAGCAGTTAATTCAGTGGGCTGCTGCAGAGACACATAACAACCAGGTTGGCAGGATATAACAGCTAGGGAGATTGGAGGTGACATTGGGACAGTGTCCTAGGACATAACGTGTGCATGGCAGTACCATGTATGTGTCCACAGGGACAATGCGATGTCCATCTATGGAATGGAACCCTGTAGTGAGTGAGAGTGTGTATTATCGGTAGGTATCCCATTGGCTGGCATGTTGCCAACAACATCTCTGTTGGCAATGCCTGGGGGACTGTTGTATGCTACATTGAATGTGGATGTAGCCAAACAACACAGACATACCACCACACTGCGTGAGTGCCCACACTGCAATGTATGGCGGTCATGTGTAGGTAGCTAGCTGTGGAGTATGTGATGGACCACGGGGACCCACTATGACTGTCAAGTGATGCACCACACACATTTGAACATACCCACCATGGAACAGCCTGCACATGCGCCCATACAGCACATGTGCATGGAACATGAATACCACCATGGTGTCAGTGAAAAGGCCAGTACCACCATGTCTCTGTGTGGAATAGCATGGTCCCTACCACTGCGTACATGTAGCGGAAGTGCACTGTGATATGTGTCAGCATATTCATGTATACTGTCCGGCTGCCGGGGTGCCATGCCATTAACTACCCCCATCAGCAGATGTCGGTAGTACCGGCCATTGAGCACATGTACCATGTATGCTGCAATGGGTGTGTGTCCAGGGCGCGGCTAGCAGGGCGACGAAGCATATATGTTCATCAACCAGAGGGGGGATGTCCGTAGGTATAGCACACAGACACATGGAGGTATGGTGCATGCCGAGGGTAGTGTAGGTATGGTATGTCTTGTGTAATGTGTCACCCAGCTATGTGTAGTGCATGGCCAAGCATGTGTGGGTACATGGGAGTCCATACTAGGGAAGTGCGTGTCGCTGTCAGCACATGGCAGTAGCAACTGTCCGAGGTGCAATGCACAGTATGATAACACAGCCAGCATGTAACCTGTGGTGTACAGTGTACTCACCGTCGTGTGTCACAATGTGTCTAGCGGTCACAAACATGGGTATCTGAACATGGAGTACCTATGATGCATTTGTTTTGAAAAACTATAGTATGTGTGTAAATCACTGTGTGATGTGGGATCCACTCACCTGTGTGTGTTGCAGTCCAGGTATGTGCCTGGGAGGTATGATCTGTGTACAATCTGGACTGGCAGGTGTGCTCTGTAGAGCATGGAGGCAGGTCCCAGGCACCGCAGATAAATGTCAGGCATGCCGTACTGTGTGTGCAGTGCTTGTGTACAGCACAGTGGAGGGTGCAAGCATTGTCACACATCACTGCGTGCCGTGCCTGCCTGTGAGAGCCCTGCTGGTGACAGACATGTGACACCGCTGCAGAGGCAGCATAGCATGTGAAGATGTACATGTGGGCCCCACACCCTAGGCAGATGTCCGCAGGTCATGTGTGCCACAGTATTGTGGTTGACCACGACTGTCATACTGGACAAATACCACATGCCTGCATAAGTACAGTATGACCATAGTCAACAGTCGCAGTGACAGAGTAGGCCAATGTACAGTATCCCCGTGTGCAGACCACTGCCTACTGTACACCCGGCTAGACACACACCCAGAGGGTGAATACACCATTGAGCCATCAGATGTCCCAGTCCACATAGCCTGTACAATGTCATCACAGGGTGGTCACAATAGCATGTGGTAAGACAGACATGTTGTACCAGGTGATGTGTCATGTGTGCATATGTTGACTTGCACAGACGTTCACATGCTCGCAACATACTGGTGCATGATGCATACTGTTACATGATGTGTGGAACTGCACTGTGACCCACAACAGGGCCATCTGACACAGGTGTGTTGTGAATGGTGTAACCCATGTTCACACAGGATACACACTGCTGCTGTTGGCAGCCATGCTGGTGGCTACCAGTGGTGCATGCAGTGGTCATACAGACATACTGCACACAGTGTTCATGCAGGGATGTCCATTGTTGTGGATGATGTGTTGCTACGTGAAGGTAGGTGTGTGTTGTGAATGTTACACATCCAGATGACACCATCTGGCGCAGTCATGGTCGTCGACAGCATCACACACATCCACAGCAGTCAGAACCCTGTCCTGAGAATGTGTGTCAGTCACCCTCGTACAGTGTGACATATGTGCACATAGCAGAACACCTCACACTGTCATCTAGGATGGCTACGTGATGGCTGGAATGTGCTGTGATAATGTACAATGCTGGTAGCCCAATGAAGTACTTGGAATCACACACCGTACGCCATGGCTGCCATGTAAACCATGCACAACAATGACTGTCTGACAGACACAAACAATGCGTTGACATGTTGAACATGTGCACATGAGAACTCCCAATGAGGTATGTTGCACATATCGATGTACAACTGTCATCTATGGCCATAGCATGGATGCAGACGCACATGCCCCACAGGCAGTACCACGTAATGCAGGTAGGGGGGCATTGCTCGTGTACATGTGACAGTTGCTGTACCGCCACTTGTCCTGCATAGCCGTCATGTAGGGGTAGCAGTGGCATGTGACTGATGGACATGCCTGTACATTTGACCATGTCCCACAGGAGATGTGTTACGTGTGTACAACATGTGATGTGCCGACATCAAGCTGTGCAGTGTATGGCCGCCAGTGTACCTGTGTGACTTGTTCTGCGATGGGTGCAAAGGCACATAGTACTGCATTGCATGCCCACAAGCCCCACACAGGTGCATAGCCTGAACATACAATACAAAGACGGTGTGGGATGATAGCAACCCACAAGAGGAGATGGCGGTGGCAACCCACTACCACATGTCGGTATGGTGTGCATGTCTATGACACATTAGCACCTGAGAAGCTAGCGGTACAGCAGTACAGGGTTGCATGCAGATATGTTCAACAATATCCCTGTGTGTCCCACCACTGGCCCGTGGATAGACAGACACCAACAAAATGTGCAGATATGATATGTGCACAGCACATCACCGATGCCTACTGTAGAACAGGCTTACTGTGTAGACATGTGCACAGTAGGTCTGCGCCAGCCGCACTCAAACACGTTATGTGCCGAACCACACCAATAGTCAAGGCCATGCCACAGACGGATGTGCATGCATCTGTGTATGTACATCTGTGAATGTCTCTGGCGTAGCAGTATAGCTGTGTCACTGTTGTGAACAACATAATGAATGGGTTGTCTGTGTGAGGGGTGCGTCATACGTGTATGGTCAGATCGACGATACCATCAGTGCCCCTGCTATGTGAACATCCCTGTCCCCATACATGGATACCTATGCTGTGCCCAACACCACGTTTCCAGAGGGAGGGATGGTGGTGTGCAGTGCACCAGCAGACATGGGGTGGCAGCAGGCACTGGATGTAGACATATGTGGTACCCACGTCAGTACAGGCAACCATCCATGTGCACGGGATAGCAGTGTGTGGCCACATACAGCACTGTGTTAATCAATATCGCAGCACATAGCACCTGTCAGGGTTACAGTGTATGCATGGATGTGCGATACCTGCATGCACCAGACACAACCCCACCAAGCAGCGTGCAGCCTACCTTGCATAAGGCCAGTGTCCACACCATGGTGATAGACATGTGTAATGTCCATATACACATAGCAATGACATATGGAATGGACAGCCACCCTGCCAATATCATCACCCCCCAGGTGGATCACATCCCAGTGCCATGTATGTGGCATACCCTGCCATACCATGCAGCCCTGCCCAGCAAGGCTGCATGTGCTATCACAGTCCTACATGGTGCGATGGACAAAAGGCACTGTCACTATCAACCATCCACAGCAGTAATGTTGCGGTGATGCACCCTGTGGTGTTACAGGTGCTGTGTGTTGCTGTGGACAATGTGCGTGTGTACATGCTATGCATGACCTTTCCTGCTAATGTGGCATTGTTACACATTGTCCCATGTGTATCACATGTGCAACACAGGTGAGCCATGGCAAGTTGTCCAACACCCGTACAGTGCTGTGTGGATGTACATGGCACAACACATGCATGTGCAGGTGTCCATGTGTATGTGTACAGTGCCACCGCTGACGTTCATAATGGCCACTTACGTGATGTCTAGTGACATATACACAGCATCCAGGTGAACAGTAGAACCGTTGTCACATGGGGACCCGTGCCAACTGATATGGACACAGGTGTAGCCAGGTCCACATGTCCACAGCAGGCTAACATCACCATGGTGCGTGTACAGTGTGATGAGGTGACACACAGATATGATATGACACCCACTGCTCAATGGTGTGCGGCAACAAATCGGCTGTGTCACTGCCATGATGCCTTGCAGAGATTACTGTGCAGATGTTGTACATGTCATAGCAATGTATTTCCAGCAGTATGCCAGCACAGCAGTGTAAATGTGACCTGTCACCATCATTATGTCTTACAGATAATGCCACGTTCCTGGCTGCCTGCCTTTAGCCGACAGGAAGACGAGGTCATAATACCGTTGCTACATGACAATTACGACATCTTGTTTAGCCATGTGCCACTGCAGGCACAACAACGGGAGGAGATGTGGCAGGATATGCGCAGGAGGGTGAACACCCTGAGCGGCCACAACCGCACATATCAACAGATCCGCAGGCACTGCACAGACCTAATCCGGCATGCGAGACAGCGTGCCGCTGCAATCGCCAGACAACAAGGTGGGACAGGTGGTGGTCCACAAACCCAGCCCCCACTCACAGCCACAGAGGAGCTCCTGGCCAGTCTGGGGACACCCATGGAACAACACGCTGAAACCCTCGCGTCCATCGTGGAGGTGGGTGTCTCCCAACCAACGAGCTTGGAGCTGCCTGGTAAGTCAGTGTTGCATGTTTGTATGATAAGCGGCGTAGGTGGGTGTCATAGTACAACACATAATATAGCAACACATGCCAGGTATATGGCCACACAAGATGCATACTACAGTATGCTATGTTGTGTTGCAGACATGTGCATAGCACATGCTAACACACAGGTGCATGATGTGACATGCACAGTGCTTACCGTGAAGTAATGGATAATGTGTATACCTTTGTGTCATCCCTATACAGGTACGTCTGGCGTGTCGCACAGACAAGGGTCTGTCGCAGGTAAGTCTGTTGCTAGTAAAAGGCATGATACGGTGTATTGATATTCCCCATGTGTCCAGGTATGACATGCACTCCTGGGTGTGCCCCAGTCACGGTATACAGGTTGCACCACCCGACACACACACCACCCATGTACAGTAGATACAACCATTAGTATAGAGTGGCATGACACCACATAACCCATTGGTGTGATATGTGCAGTCAGCTATGCATACAATGGTGTAGGTGTTCCACAATGGCTGCATGTGTAGTATGCATTGGTATGCCTCTGCGGTATGCACACAGTACCACATAGTGAGCTGTGATCTGGCCAGAGCACAGGTGTTACCACTGTGACCTATGCCCCTGCATTGGGTGCACGTTGTGACATGGCACATGACATGTCCCATGCGTGCGGATGACTGTCTGCAACAGTGTCACACCATGACATGACCTATGCACGACATAGCAGACATCCACAATGTCTGCATAGCCTTAGGGAATGTGACACCTCAGACTAGTACGGTTGTATGTCACATGGGCCACCACAGGGCCGTGTGCACGATGTCCATCACACACAATTGTCGATGACCCAGACAAACAAGGCCATGGGTGATACCTACAGGCATGTTGCCACACAGTACATCCGCAGTGGGTAGTCACCGTTGCACCCTGTCCACACATAGTGGGCTCATCACTGTAGTGGACCCCCTGGACATCCGATGTGGTACACCAGTGAAATGGAATGCCTGTCTGCAGCCACTAGAGGTGCCACCAATGTCCACCATATACGTGCTGCTGAGCACCTGAACTGACTTTCAGACATGGCAATGTAATGCGTCCAGGTCACGCATCGCACAGAAACATACCTGTGTCCTGCTACCGTGCAGTGGCACAGTGCCCGTACTCCCCACTGTACAGCTATGTACACAGCTCACACCAACCACACCTGCACAGACATCCGTGTTACACATGCATTGTATCTGTAGACTGTACACATAACACTGCACTGTGACATCCATTGTGATGTGGTGCATGTGGTGGGACACCATCGTCACATGTCCACATGATACCACACATGTTTGCGGTGTACATGACATAGTGACAGCAGCCATGTGTACTGTTAACCCGCCCGTGGCCACACGGTGTATCACGGTGATGCATGCAAACTACCATGAATGTGTGTACTGCATGCCCACTAAAAGACACCTGCCTGTTGTAGTGTGCACTCCAGGGCAGTATGCATACTGCCACTATTAATATCTGGGCTGCATTCACTGGCCTGTGGTGTGGGAATGCTGCATGCCACCTGCAATATCACATGCATGATGTGTCTGCATGTGTGTGTGTGTGTCCGTGTGTGTGTGTCAGCGTGTGTGTGTCCGCATGTGTGTGTGTGTGTGTGTGTCTGTGTGTGTGTCTGCGTGTGTGTAATGTAACTTACGGTATGTCTTTGTATTGACAGGTGCTGTAGGTGCGTTCCCCTCCTGCGGTCCATCTGATGCTAGTGTCCCCACAGATACTAGTGGTGATGACCATGTGCATGAGGCACAGGCAGGGTCATCACAGGCAGACACTGTGCCATTGGAGAACATCACACTTACGTCCCCTTCATCCCCACACATGGTTCAGATGCCGACACATACCCCAACACCGTTGCCCATAGATGACGGACAGTCAGCGTCTGTTGGCACCGAGCAGGAATGTGTGGTGGCTGCAGAAGGTGCGGGTACACACGATGATGCCAGTGTAATGACTGGTGGAGTGTCACACAGGCATGTGGCAGGTGCTTCTCGTAGGAGGAGCACTGCTAGACATACACCTACCATACAGGGTGCAGCAGCTGGTATAACCAAACGCATGTCCAGACTGTAATGGCGGCGCAGGCACGTGCCGAATGGCAGAACCAGGAAGGGCAGAGGCTGCAGAGGTCCGCAATCCGTTCCTTAAATGAGAACATCCAGTCATTGGCGAATGCCCAACAGCATCTTGCCGATGTTCTGGATAGGAGATTGGGTGAGATGGCTGGGATCCTCGACCGAGGCATGGCCATCCGTGAGCGTGAGCTGTCCGTGCTGGAACACCTGGTAGGGGTGAGGCATAGGGCACGTGGGCGTGGCCCAGTAACACCACCAAGTGCAGGTCGGCGTGTGCGTGCCACCTCCCATGCCCACCCACACAGTGCTGGTAGCAGCAGCAGTGCAGCTGCTACTACACCAACCACATCAGGACACAGCAGGCCACGTGGACGTGGCCCTGGACGGCCCTGGCGTGGACACGTTTCCAGCGGACATGTGTCATCGGAGAGTGGCCACTCTATACCTCCACCCGGTAGTGCCCGTGCGACCCCAGGCAGGCACGGGTCAGGTCGCCGCAGGCGGACACAGTGAGCCGTACCACCTGCACTGTACAGTCTGGGGCTGCCAAGTATACCCCGTGTAGGCATCACAGATGACTGAACTGTGTACACACATACCCACACACAGCAAACACAACTGTAGGGCTCCACCACATCCACATGCATTCTGCACAGTCATGCCCAGTAAATGCACAGGCCCTTACACACACACATGATGTCATCCATTGGTACAGCCTATGCCTGCGGCACACATATCACCCTGTGCATATGATGAAGTCTCTGCCACAGAACCGTGAGCTACACCATTGGTGCACGGTTATGCAAACATAATCTGATGCACAGGGTGGACAAGATAGTGAGAGGTGGATGTGATACCTGTGTCTGCATAGTACGCGATGTGTATGTTGTGGTGGTTGTGTATGGCAGGTGACAGGTGCGTATGTGATGTGTGTCGTGCACTGACATCATGCAGCAGACATACCATGTAGTGCAGGTGCAGCAGTCATTGCACTGTGTACACAGTATGTGTGGTGGTTACATGTGTAGCACCATGTTGGTTCAGTTAACCCGTATGCCAATTATGGTGTACTTGCATGTGCCTACTGGGAGCACTGTTATCAGTTCCCCGCGTGTATTTGTGGGGTACCCACAGGCACATCTGGCAATATCAGCATAGCACAGGTACCCACAACCGGCATGGACCCCTACATAGGTACATAGGCGCACATGTACATACCAGGCTATGTGCCCTATGGCATGTGTAAACCTAGCAAGACTGTGTGTGGCTGCTAACACCCCTTAGGATGAGGATACCACATCCATCAGTCTCCTGTCCCCTGTCCAGCACTGAAACAGAGATGATGCCTGGCGCATACCTATGATCACACATCCACACGTCATGATTACCCCTGGACAAAGGCAGTCATGGCCTCTGCTTCACATGGGCTGCCAATCCTCTCCGTGTTGTAGGGGTTCTCTGGGCGTTGACCCTGTTCCCCCAGCACGTCCTAGTCATCTTTGTGGTGAGGTGTCTGACAGTCGCTTCTGTGGCCGTGTTTGCCCGGAGCCTAGGAGGTGGAACATGTCCATGTCACCCAGGTTGGACATGGCCATGTATGTCAGGCACAGATCACCACAGAGCAGACGTGCTGGGAAGGTATACAGCCGGAGTCCCTTTGGTCGGGCAGCGTGTGACACATGTCCCAGCACCTTTATCCCCACGTCGTGGAACGTTTGTGGTCCTTCCGAGTGCTGCAGGTGTCAGGTTAGGTACAGCCCAGATGTGCCATTGTACGCAATCATTGCTCTGGTGTGTGATGTGTACAGGGGTACAATGAACACCCCTGATGTGTATGTGATCCCTTCCAGACCAGGTGGCCACAGTGGAATGTCTTCCCACCCACATTGGCATAGTGTGTGTTGACAGAGGTTACTGACAGGTGTGGTACCCATTTCCATGAACACGTCCACCATGTTGAATGGATTACCACGTACATGTTACGTCGGGGCAAACATGTCCTTCCCACTGGGTAGGTCTGCACCTTCTGTGGCATGTAGCAGCAGGCCATGGCTCTGGCACCAGTTATCCATGTCTATGATGACCTAGGTGGATGTCCGGGTCAGATGGGGTGTTGGGTATGGTGGCCGGTGTGCAGTCATCTGCATACCTTGTCTGCCACAATAGCCCTATGTTTGCATGCACATTGGATGGTCGAATGCCGAACGGCAGGGGGCCCAGGACTGAGCCCTGTGGGCCTCCACTTGAGACCAGCTTAGAGTCTGACACGGCACCAGGAACACAAACCCTGTGTGGTGTGACCTCCAACCATTCTGAGAACCATCGTGTGACATATGTCCCCACATGTACGCTGGCGAGCCTTTCCATGAGTCCCACATGGAGTGTGTTCTGAACGCTCCCACCAGGTCATGGTAGTGTGTGCAAACCGACGTACCCCCATCAATGGCCTTGATGACCGCTCCAGACAGGACGAGCAGGTTTGGGAGGCAGGATCTGCCCTTGACTAAGTCGTTGTGGGTATGTTCCAGTACTGGCTGTACACCACTGTCTGTATTCATGGGCACCTGTATGGACCTCCCCGCAGCTTTGCAGACAAGGCTTGTCAAGCTGATAGGGTGGGAATGTCTACAGTCCATAAGAGCACTACCCTGGCATAGTGGGGCCACAGCTGCCATATGCCATCCAGCGGGGACCTAGCCCGTAGTAAGGCTAACATGACACAGCAGCCTTATGTGTGGGTCGAGGGCCTCAATGAGGTTGGGTAGCACACAGCCAGGGACAACATCGGGGCCCATTGGTGCTGTGTTCACCGCCTAACAGATATCAGATCACTCCAGGGCATATGAGATGTTTCGGAGGCTAGACTCCGGTGGGATGGATATGTCCCCTCTTGGGGGGGGGGTGGATGTATGCATGGAACATGTCCGCTGGTTTGTTGACAATGTCTGTGGGTGCAGTGACCGTTGTACCATTCTGGATCAATTCCAGCCATGACTGTGCGCTCCCACCCATGTCCTTACCATAGTTAAGGAAGGCCCTATGGTTGTCTCATGTGCCCTCTGTAGTACCACTCCCACAAGCGGCCTTGGATGATTGTATGTGTGGCCGTATGTTGACGCCGGTATGAATGGGTGATGGCTTCCCTGGTACTGATATTGCTCTGTCATGTATTAGCTCCAACTGTTGATGTACAGTTTGTCAGTGGCTGGGGTCCACCAGACCATGTGCCTACCTTTGGTGGACAAGGTCTTGATGTTATCATGATCGCTTGGTGCAGACATCCCTGGGGGTGCTCAGAGAAGGCAAACGTAAGGGAGTTGGCAGTGGCCTGTGTTCACCACTGGCATGGAGGAGTTGTAGGGTACCACACCGGTCGTATGATGTGTGTGGTTTGCTGTGGAGAGGTCGTCACTTAGGTCTCCCATGCCGGTGTTGGGTGCAGGATGTGGATTACCAGTGGATCCACTATATGGTCTGATATCACCATTGAGGGATGTACATCCTGTGTGGAGCATATCCTCCCCATGTGTGATGGGCAGAACTGGTATACGTCCCCCCTAGTGGGTATGGTTCATGGCTGTTTCACAGCAGTCACGTGTATGAACACCCGGGACCTGTGGCGTAGGGTGTTGTGTCATGGGTAATGTTTCCGGTCTATGTATGGGTGGTTGATGTCACCCAATACGGTGCTGTTGTGAGAGCATGCACACTCACCAGTGTCCTCAGGACGGCTGTGCAGGTATCCTGGGTTTGGGAGGGTGGTCTGTAGCATGCAACAAACTGTAGGGCAGTCCTACCCATGGTTAATTGCACCTGGATATTCCCGCTGCAACGCCATGTCTGTGGCATGGCGGGTTATGTTGTGTGGCTGGACACACACGACGGTCCACATTCTGCCACCCATGCTGTCGCACCATGTGTATGCATGTCCGCTCTGTGCCGAGTCTAAGTGTCTGAGCATGCCCAGTAAGCAGTTGTGTAGATGGACATACAGTACAGTGCACACCGCGCCCGACTGCAGTAATACCCCGGGTGCATGCCTGTATCCCCTTCGCAACGGCCACGTCTGTGGCATGGCCGGGTTGCTGTTGTGTGGCTCGACACACACGATGGTCCACATTCTGCCACCCATGCCGTCGCACCATGTGTATGCATGTCTACTCTGTGCCGAGTCTAAGTATCTGAGCATGCCCAGTAAGCAGCTGTGTAGATAGACACACAGTACAGTGCACACCGCGCCCGACTGTGTTGATACCCCATGAGCATGTCTGTCTCCCCTTTGCAACCGCTAGGTGTGGGAGGCATGGCCAGTACACCGGGGGTACACACGACAGTCATCACCGATGTTTGCTACTAGGCATGTAGCCATGGCCAATGGCATCCTGCATAGCCATGGTGACCATCCAGGTGACACATATGTGGGTGTCATGCCACATTGGCTGCCTACATCCTGCACGCCGGATGCCCTCTCATAGGGTAAACTGTCATGTGGTGCATCCCGTATCCCTGTCGTGATGTACTGATCAGTAGTTATTTGGTATTCCCGACTGCAGCAATAACGTGTTACTGTACAGCCACCTTGGGATGGTAACAGGCTGCGTGACTGCGCACTCTGTCTTCATTCCCTATCGGACGCATTGTCTCCTGCAGATGATACCACCCACCTAGGGGTATGCCTCCTGACAGTGCTGTGCTCAGTAATCCCGGTAGCTCGTTCTGTAAATGCTTCATGCTGTAGTGAGTTCATGTAGGTGGCGTGGGTTGACTCCCC
>NC_056726.1:412306482-412356150 GCF_019279795.1 Protopterus annectens | reverse complement strand
ACATGTGATGTCCCACCTTCCCTTCTGTGCCTGTGGCACCCTGTTAGGATGTCCTGTTTGGTAGGCACATGTTCCGCTATATGTGTTTGACTTGTCTGCATAGCTAATCATCAGTGCGGTGGTTCAACATCCCGACTTGTCCACATGTGTACAGTTATGTGCACCGTGGCGTGCAAGCCTATAGGGTTTGGACGAGTGCATACCACATGCGGGATGTACACATTCTGCAGACACATTCACATGCAGCCATTTGCATATCTGTACCTGAGGTGGGTTGGTGACATGTGGGGTACATATTTGCCCGCGTGCACTGCCTAAAACAATACTTCTTACCACATTTCAGGTATGCCCATTGTGTGTAGGTGTGTAGCTGCACAAGGCTGCTAGCTGGGTTGGGTGCACGGTCGTACATGGGTGGGACTTACATGCTACAATGGGGCTATTGTGTATTACATTTGCATGCATGGGTTCTGCTTCTGGATATTACGCTTAGACATACGCCGTCCTGTGTATGCGACAAACACATTGCTGGGTGTGGTACATGTTGCTATGCACATGTTTGCCTGTGTTTAGGGTATCTTAGTTCATTCCTGTTGTTATGTCGACACGGCTACCCGGCTGTGTACTCTCACTACTGCTTGTGACCATTATGGTTGCCACCTTTTCCAATGCCCATAGTGGGATATCTTTTGTGGAAACATCGGATTTTGCAGGACAACACATACCCACAGCAAGTAGAGATGACAGAACTTCACATTTTTGCCATAATATACGCTTATTCTCGTAGCATTTGGGTTCCTTATTCGGTTTCTTATGCCATGTATGTGTTTCATATACAAAATATATGTTTTATGCTACTATTACAGGTATATTGAGGGAATATTTTTGCCCGGAAATCTCAGGTCATTTGCCATTTTTCGATATTTGGCGGGACACAACTGTCAAATGAGGGACTGTCCATAGCAATGTGGGACAGTTGGTAACCCTGGTGACCATGCCCATGTCGCTACTAGGGTTGCCACCTTTTCCAATAGCCAAGGTGGGACATTTTCGGGACTCACATCAGATTCTACAGGCCGACACATACCCATGGTCAATACATAGCATAGAACTTAACTTGTTTGCCTAAATAAAAGCTTATTCTTGTAGCAGTTTGGTTGCTTATTCTGTTTCTTGTGACATTTAGGTATTTTAGTTACGGAAATAACTATTTTATGCGACCATTACATAAAATACGGGATATAATTATGTCCTACAATCTTAGCACATTTGCCGTTTTTAATATTTTTTATCGGGACACAACTGCCCATACAGGGACTGCCCCTCGCAAAGTGGGACAGGTGGTAACCTTAGTCGCTACTCCTATGTCGGTGCGGAGCGCTGACATGCTGCGGTACACCTTCTCTGGGTATGCCCACTGACGGTGCATTGCGGGACGAACACGGTGTTACGCGTATCCTTTGTTCCTTGGACGGGTACACTTAGGGCTTCGTGGGTTGTGTTTGCTTCTCCTTTTGTTGGGACGGGTACTATGTTGCATACTCTGCGTGCGTTTCATTCTGCACGGGCCCTGGCTGGTGACATTACTATTATGGGCGGACTGTGGCAGTCAGCACTTTAGGTTGCTCATCGCCTGCCGGCTTAGCCACGCCTCCGGACGCATCCCACTTGGGCTCGCTCACGTACACTACGCACGTGTCTGTGGTTGTGGCGCGCACTCATTACTATGCATATGGCGCTACTACGCCGACTATTCACTGCACCGCCGGCGCAGGCCTTACACCGGCCTTACGCCGAGCTTCATGAATCCCGGGGCCGGTTTTTCATACTGGAAAAGATTCAAGTTGGACCCTTGTCTGGTAACTGGAAGAACTATTTAGAATGTAGGTAACTTTGCTGGCAGGTAATATTGCAAGCCAGCTTTTTCCCAGGCATAAATGATGCCATTAATATCAATTATTTATTAAAGAAAAAAGCCAGTGAATTGGATTAGTTTTACCATATTACATTATTATTTATTATTCACAATTTATTTTAATTATTTTGGTTTAAAAAAAATTTTTCATTTATAAAAATAAACATATATATATATGTATATATATATATATATATATATATATATATATATATATATATATTTTTTTTTTTTTTCTTTTTAACATTTGTTTACCGGGAAAGTCCAACTTGGAGCGAAGCCAATTTTCAGTGTAGGCCCAGGAAGAAATGTCCAGACACATGTCTTTGTAACATAGAAGGAAACTGGAGCACCCAGAGGAAACCCACACGGACACAGGAAGAACATGCAGACTCCACACAGAAGGCACCCCAACCAAGAATTGAACTGGAGAACCTCTTGCTGTGAGGCACAATGCAACCACTGCACTACTGTGCCATCCATTTATTATTATTGTTATTACGTATTTATTATTGTACTTATTTATTACCTTTTTATGGATATATTTTCTGTATTTTTATATAAACATTATTATGTCATATTTCTTGTTGTCGATTGCACTCATATTTTGGAAAAAATATTGCATTGTGATGCTTTTAATAGGCCTGTTGTGTTAATGGTTTCATTATGTCACTGTATCCTTAAAATTTTTGCTCTGTGGTCATGTGAAGTTTAAGTAGTTATTTTATATGAGGGTTAAATGTAATAAAACTCATTCTGAGAACGTCTGTTTAATTTGGAAGATGAAAGCGCTTTATCAATCAAGTCGGGCAAGTCGGTGTAGGCATTTACTTCTTTAACATCTTCGTACCCAGGTGGTGCAGTGGTTAGCATTGCTGCCTCACAGCTAGAGGTTTTCTGGTTCGATCCTTGGCTAGAGTCCCTTCTGTGCGGAGTTTGCATGTACTCCCTGTGGTCATGTGGGTTTCCTTTGGGTGCTCCGGTTTCCTCTCGCATCCCAAAGACATGCTGTAGGTGGATTGGACACTCTAAATTGGCCCTAGGCGTGAGTGCATGCATGTGTGAGCCTTCTGTGGGATGTTGAGTGCTGGGCTGACAACTCAGCACCATAAAACTCCACTGCCAATCATGAGCGGACAGGTGATCCACTGTGGTGACCACTAACCGGGAAAAAGAAGAAGAAGCTAAAATGTATATGATGTTAAAGAAAACTCTCATTGATATCTGCACTCTAAATTGCACATCTTGAAAGATATTCAATGCTATTTATTTTATTAATTATACAATTAGGGATGATTTTTTATATTTCTGTAAATATCTAAATAAGTATATACCCAGAGAAGAATGTCTTGCTATCATATGAAAGCTAGTGTTTGGCTAAGAAAATTGTTCTGACAATATATGTCTGAGTTGTACAGTTTCCAAAATAGGACAATATGTTTGTGAAACCAGAGAAAAATATCATTCGGAGTTTGTGTGCATTAAGATATATTACAGTATTGATGCAAAGACTGTCAGTCCAATGACCACTATCATTTTAAAGGTGACTTTTTACTGATAATGTTGCTGTTTGTACCATTTTAATTGCTTTTATTGTTCATAAAACATTTACATTGGTTTGTATTGTGCCTCTTAACTTCATTATTTTTTCAGAAAAATATTCTGGAATTGAGTTGGTTGTTAGTAGTGGGACATTGTACAGTATGGATGTGTTAATGAGTTAAATTTTAACAACTTGTGACAATATTGCCCTTTTGTAAGAAATATGTTGATGACTATGATCATTCTCTATAATGACTATGATCATTCTCTATAACTTTCGAAGGACTATTATCACTCTCTATGATGACTATGATCATTCTCTATGACTTCAGAAGGACTATGATCATTCTCTATAATGACTATGATCACTCTCTATGATGACTATGATCATTCTCTATGACTTCAGAAGGACTATGATCATTCTCTATAATGACTATGATCAGTCTCTATGATGACTATGATCATTCTCTATGACTTCAGAAGGACTATGATCATACTCTATAATGACTATGATCATTCTCTATGATGATTTTGATAATTCTTTATGACTTTGGAAGGACTATGATCATTTTCTATGAATTTAAAAGTAATGCCAGTTACTGTTTTACTCTTCAAAGGTCTCTAATTATTAAAGCAATAGGAGAGAAAATCTTTGGAAGATTATCCCAGAGAATTTGTAACATCTTCCAAAAAATATAAGGAATGAAGCTCACTATTCCATCTTCAGGAAAAGCTAAAATTGTTTAAATAAAGCTGTTTCTTGTAGATGTTTAAGAGCTGGTGGAAAGCTGAATCCTAACTAGCAAACTACAAATCATGTTAGGAGATCTATCACTCCTACACTTCTAACACATTAGACATAAGTTGCATAACATTATTTATGCATTTTGCTTTTCCTTCATTCTTTCTAAGTTTTTTATTGGTTTAACTCACCTTTCATTCTTGCTTCTAACTTTATTGTATTCCATTATTCCTAACTCCTCCAGCATTCCTATGTCCCATTATCATGACATGTCACCAAACGCTCTTATGCTATCATTATATTATATATTCCATGCCTTTTGTACAATTTCTGGACTTTGTAATTACTTTTTAAAACTGTCACTTCTCCTCTTAAGGTTTATACATTTTAACATTTCAGTTGCTCATTTTGTGAATATAGTGAATACGCCTGCATGTTGACCTCAATTATCTTCTGTCTTTTGGCCATAAAAAGTGTCCATTGAAAAGTCCACTTTCCTGGTTAAACAATCTAATACATTAACTAACTAACTAACTAACTAACTAACTAACTAACTAACTAACTAACTAACTAACTAACTAAACAAACTGTTGAATAAAAGTGTCTGCTCTCTTTATTTACTGACACTAGGCACACCTCCATCACATACACATCTCCTGTCTGATGACAAATGGACCTCTACTATTTATAACTGTTCAGTCCTGAACAGCTTTACTATAAATGTTAAAGTATACAAACAAATAACAAAGAGTTTTATCTATTTAGTCTCAGTCAACAATAATGCTTCAGGATGTGCAAAGTACTTGTTTATTCCATAAACAGCACTGGGAGAACGCCTACTATCATTTTCAGATCAGTCTCAAATAGTAAATAAACTTAATTTATGTACATTTTATTATCATTTTCATTGCTTTCAACAAATTATTTAATTTTTAAATATTTTATGTCCTTGTGATTCTCGCTTAGAGCTTCATGTGAACACTTTACAAATATGCCTTTTTTTTAAACATAGGCCACCTGTGCTTAAGATTTATTGGCCTTCAGCTTTTAACATTCAGTACCAGTACACACTGGTTCGCAGACATCCTTGCAAAGACTCATCCTCCAACCTGAGAAGGCTAGAGTGTACTGTTGATTAATCGGGTTTCCACTAATATCTGATACAATTTGCTAACTTTCAAATGTAACATAACATAACATCCCTTAACTCCTTCAGCACTTACTTTGCCTTCAGTTATCTGTCAGTGGATCCCCTTCAGTTGATCGACCATTTGAAATGCCAAACATCATATGGCCGAGACCATATGACCGATTTCAGAAGGTCAATCCATGGGAATGGAGATCGCCATACATTGAAGAATGGAAAATTTGCTGTTTTCCTCAATGTAGCACAGTCTTGAGGTGCAGGGAGCTTGCCCCCCCCCCCCGCAAAAAAAACGTTTTTATTTATTTATTTATTTATATTTTTTAGTTTAGTTTAGTTTCAACCTTTCGAAATGTTGGTCATATGGTCTCGACCAGATGATGTTTGGCATTTCGGAAGGTCAATCAACTGAAGTAGATCACTGTCAGTACACTACAGCTTAATAATAGAGAGAATGCAATTATAAGACACTTGAAATGTAAAGCTACTACTCAAGTGAAACTATATCTTGCATAATCATGCATCTGTTTTTCAGTTTTCCTTTGATGTAAACATATTATAAATGTTTTATTTGACTCATTTGTGAGGAAACTACAAGTTAATATGCACTTTGTGAAGAATAAACATGACACATAATAACTTTCCATAACATAAGTAAAGCATGGGGCCTCACCAATAAGTTTAACAACATTTGTTTTCCCTCATAGAATTTTTCACTTATTTATGATTGTGCTAATGGCATATATATAGTAAAAGAAAAATCCAAAATGGATGCTGCATATTATCTGTAAGGGTCATATCTACCCCACTCTATCATACAGAACATTTTATATATATATATATATATATATATATATATATATATATATATATATATATATATATATATATATCTACTTCAGTAGATCAAACTTTTACTAGTTTGAACCACATATGGCCGAGACCATATGTTCAAACTCATAAAAGCTTGAACACTGAAATAAAACCACATAAAACCAAAAAAACATAAAACTAAACATATATAGCAGGGGGGCGTACCCCCCACCCCCCTTACTTAAATATACCAACTCCAAGATCGCACTACATTGCGGAAATGGGAAATCTTCCCTTTCCGCTCTGTACGGATCAGACTTTTACAAGTTCGAACATATGGTCTCGGCCATATGTGATTCGAACTTATAAACGTTCGATCTACTGAAGGGGACCCATATATATATATATATATATATATATATATATATATATATATATATATATATATATGTGTGTGTATATATAGTTTACAATCAAAATGTAGATTGGAGATGCCCGCAGATGGACACTCGAAATACGGTTGTTCGACTGTCCGTGTTGTGGAACAGTCCTTGTTCAAAATTCCTATCAGCAAATGCTACAGTGCATTCACTGATATGAAGTCGACATACTGCACAGAGATTATGGTACAGTGCGGTTTGGGATATTTATCTCTTTCGTCACTGTAGTGCAATTTCAGAGTTGGAATATATAGTTAGCAGGGGTTGTGGGGGGCACAGCCCCCATGGAGGGGGGGTGCAGGGGGCTTGCCCACCTGCAAAACAGTGATGTACAGTATAGAAATGTCATGTAAGTGTGCTCCTATATTGACGTCATGTGCTCTGTTCGACAACAACGTCGAATTTGCTGAATTTGTTCAGCCGATTAGACATTGTGTCAAGTCGGATATTTTCAATTTCTCCCTTTTCTTCGAGTGACCGGAAAATGTTTTTCTGGTTGACATTTTGATAGTAAACACACATATATATATATATATATATATATATATATATATATATATATATATATATAATACACACACACACACACACACACACACACACACACACACACACACACACACACACACACACACACACACACACGCACACACACACACACACACATATATATATATATACACCAACAGTTTTAAAAACAAATGGTACGAAACCATTTTTTTTCCTATACATAATCTGTACTGCTTTTTCAGTAAAAAGCTTCAGCAGGTTTTTAATGAAATCATGTCTCAAATAAAGTTTGTGATTTCCCTGATGGCATCATCTTACGAATGTATCCATAGACTTTGGACATGTGTCTGCTCATGTGTAAGCTTGCATCCATTGGAGTCTATGGACACATCCCATGTTTTTCCTGAGCTGATGTCACTGAGGTTAAAGATCACCATAATGATTTAGTGGCATCAGTGTGGGGAAAATGAGCTTTGCAGTGTTTTTCTTTTCTTTTTTTTTTTCCTTTCAACACACACACTGAAAACATCCACTATTAGAATGGAAATCCTAATTAGTGCTTTCTGAACCACAAATGATGGTACAAATGTGTCGTGGAAGTGTGGCAAAACACTTTTATAAAATTAGAGTGCAAGCGTGATATATGTACATGCGTATTATTTTTTTACAGGTTTATTTCATATACTAATCTGTAACTTACCATGTTGTTTTTTAAACAGCAAAGTCAAGAAACTTATTACTTGCTATATACATTTTGGATATGAAGGATAGTACCTTACTGGAAGTAGTAATATATTATAAAAGTTGACTTAGGCTGTGTTCCTTTCCTTTTCCTAAAGAAAAATATCACCAATAAATGTTGAATAAAAAGTATTGCACATGTGGTATTCTAAATCATAGAAACATTATTTTTTCATTTTGCCCATATAAGCATTAGAATTGTTGAGGTCCATTGTTGCCCAATAGCTGAGCCTTTAATCTGATGGCATATTTCCTTGCTTGAAACAAACACGTTATTAATTAGAATATTGTTTCATAATTTACTCAGCCTTTTGCTAAAGTCGTTAGTGTACATACCACTATATCTTGTTAGCAGCCAATACTGTCTCTCTCCCAATATTTCTCTTTATTTTGCAGTTGAGGTTTAATACAGATCAAATCACTATTACAAAAGGACATGGTTCATGTGTTAGCCACATTTCTGGTCAAAATGGAGCTGGACTTCTAAAAGGCCTTGTAGGAGCCCACCAAACAGCAAAATCTGTAAATTGTTGTCATTGTAAAAGATGCTTGCAGCAGCATCCTTCTGAATGTGAAAGAATCCAAAGGATTGTGGATAAGAAAACAACAAGGTGACACTGAGCTGCAGCTAGGTCATGTGATATGCCTGGCAAAATCCCCATCTGGTACCCCTTCCTCAATAGTGGGGAGCACATATGTACTTTAAATAGTTTTTTGAATTGCTGTTTTCTCTCTAAGTTAACATACCTTTTGTGTTTCTTTCATGTACTGCCTTTCTTTGACACCTAGGACTTGTCGTTACAGGTACATGATTGCTACGGTATGTGTAGATATGTGTGCCATTTTATGGCAGTATTCAGTTATCTGTAGGCTACCACATGGGCTTCTATATTTGAGGATACATCATAGTGTCATTCTTGGAATATTTCCTTATGTGTTGACATTACCCATGTACAATTAGTTGGAAATATGTCACTCATTTTGTTGCATGTGACTTTCACTTGTTCTTTGGTGTGAATATGAGGGTACATTCCCCTTTTTTGCAGTTCATAGTGTTATCTTTTCAAGACAGTTACATCATTATATTTGTATGTGACTAAAGTTTTCAGCTTGCGATACATAACAGATCTTACCTACAGAGCTGTGGTATATTATCTCCTGCAATATTTCAGTGTTTCAGTGTTTTTTTTTTTTTTTTAATTAAGCTTAGTAGCCTGTTTAGGCTTTCAAAAAGCTTGTCACTTGTAAGTGTTGGGTTATGCATCCTATTACCCACCCTATCATCCAGTTGTTTTTTGAAAAACATTGAACTACTGACATTTCTTATTTTAAATGGCAAATAATTCCATTGTAGGCCAGCATGACAGTGAAAAGACTCTTTTAATTCTGCGTTATAACTTGGGGCCATCACAAACCCATTGTTGTTCTTGGTATCTTTTATTTTGATCCCTAAGTTCACAGCTAGTATGAAGTTATGAACACACTTGTACATTAAAACTAAATCAACAATTTTAGCCTATAATTGATCATTTATAAGGAAAGTATAACTAACCTATTCTGATAGTCCAGTCCATTTGTGCTATTTGCCTTGTACAGCACTTCTGGATACTTTCTAGCTATCTCTATTGAGACAAATCATAAGAACAAAATGTCACACAGTATTCAATGTGTGGTCTCACCATAGACTTATACAGAGGAAGTAGGATAAATCTCTGCTGACAAATATTATACCCCTGCTGATAAATGAACAAAGTATGTATTTGACTACTGTGTAGCACCTCTTGACCACAGCTTTTCAGTTACCTTCAAAGGTAAGACCACAGTCACCCATTACCCCTAAGTCCTTTATCATGGTCACACTGTTCAAGATGTTAGGACCAAAATAAACAATAAAAATTAACATTTTTAGTTTTATTAACATTAAAGTTGACAGATTTAGTTTGTGACCAGCATTGCAAAACATCCAGAGAGCTTTGTAATCTGATATCTTGTAAGTTGTTACAATGGCACCAATGTTGGAGTCATCAGCAAAGCTGATGACCCAAATCTTACCACTACTAGAAAACTCAGACATAAAGACAGAACAGATGACAGCCCAGAACAGACCCCTATGGTATATTCACTTCTAAGTTTTTATTGTCAGGGAATGCACTCAATTTTAACCCTACCAGATCTACTTTTCAAACATTCTCTTACCTATCCAGTAATATAAGAATAAGAGCTTTTCCTTTTCATTGTGGTCAATAAGTGACAATGAGAAACAGAATCAAAGGCTTTTGTAAGATCAGGAAATACAATGTCAACTGATAGTCCTTGGTCCAAGGCTTCACAAACCATTGCAGAAAAAAAAACTACCAAGGTTGGTAAGACAAGATCTTTCTTCCATGAAGTTTTATTAGCTGGTATCAAACCCAAAATATATAGTATCTAATATATAATCACACAACATATATTCAAAGTTCTTGCCCAATATATGTGTATGGCTAAATACTATCCCAATATACAGGTAAGTCTAATTGGTCTACAGTTATCAACAGAAGAAGGGGACCCCCCTCATTTAAATATTTGCAAAATAATAGCTTCCTTCCAAGATGGTGGGACAAATCCATTAGTAAGAGAGTTGTGAAATTGGTATAACAAGCTTGGCAGCATAAACACAACAACTTTTGATAAATAAATAGCCATTTACACTATCAAGATCAGCTGCAGTATTAGGTTTAATAAATTTAATGACCTTTGATAACAAAGTCTCAGCAATAAGAGGAACTGAGTGATATCCATAGGTTAATCCCAAATTAAAATTAAGATCTGATGTATTCTTAAACCCAATGAATTTGTCAGCAAAGAAGGTTACTAGTGAGTTAGGTTTGGTCACTAGAACCCCATGTTGTTATAATGGTATATTTGATTGTTTGTTATACTTATAATTTCTTAGGCGTTTAAATAAACCTTTACTATTGTCAGCTTTATAAGTCACTAAACATTTTTCATATGTAGTCTGCTAACCCACCTCAGTTTCCTAAACCTCTGCCTTGACTTGTTAAATATTGCTTTATTGTCCAGAGGTGGCTCCATTTTAAATGTATCCCAGTAGTGATTTTTCTTCCTTCTTTCTTTTTTTTTTTTACAATTTGTAAGATTACCATGGACATTTACTAACAATCCTATTACCAGCCACTATTGGGACATATTTATGCACTTGATAGAAAATATTCCAGGACTCAGAAATAAGTTTGTACTTCAGGTTATTTTCCCAGTTCCATGTTTTAACTCATTTGTAATTCCCATTTAGTCAGCTTTATTGAAGTTCCTACTTTCACTTAACTACAAAGAAGCACTCTTACACACAAATGGTTAGATCCATTAGATACTGGCAGGAGTTCACAGCCTTAAGTATATATATATATATATATATATATATATATATATGTGTGTGTTTCTTCAGAAAAACAGGCTCTCCATCCATGTGAAACAGAGTTCCTCCCTAACCCAGTTCAAGTGCAACTTGGACAATTGGATGGGAAACCAGAAATTCATCCCTGGTTTAGCACCTATGTCTCTAATGGACACAGGTAACCTGTAAATGGTTAATCTCCCTGGCCCATGCTTACACTTATCAAGGGTATCAGAACTTGTCAGAGATTTGAGATGCATGGCTTGGCTTAAAAAGGCCCTTGTTGTCATTAGCCTAGTAAACACCTATGAACCTATGAAACTACATCCAAGATGTCTCCTTTTCTGGTTGATGCATCTACCAACTGTGTGTAGCCATACTTATATTAAAAATTGTTCCAGTGGATGATTATTGTTACCTGATTAAAAAAAATCCACACCTTGGGCATTTAAGTCATCAGTAATCACTTCATAGTTACTTAAAATAAATGTATGCAAGGTCTTAATAAATGTTTCCTTTTCTTCTGTTTTCTGGTATAGCGTTTTATAAAAAGGGCAATCTTCCATAAACAATTACCCATTTTTTATATTTACATATATACTTTTTGATCATAAGCCTAAAAATAAGTGCTGATGGCAATCTCTTCTTAATATATACTGAAACTCCTGTGCCTTTCTTAACATTCCTAAAATACTGATATCCAAAAAAAGCAGGGAAAACCGTCAATTAGTTAGTGTGAAAGAACCATGTTGTCATAATTAAAACATCATCGACATCACCCATTACTCTTGCTTCAAGGTCTATAATTGGCCATTAAGTGCAGTGAACTGTTAGAAACTTTATTGGACTTTCTTCCTATCATAGTTTTCCTAAATAAAACTTACTTGCTCTCTTGAGACTTTTGGGTAAGTCTTAAATATTGGATATTATGGAACTCCAAGATGATAGTCGATAGCTGACTGAGGACAAGTTGCTTATTATACAATTCTTCCTCTGAAACGTGCACGCTGATTGGCCAGCCCAACCAGCGTGCCCGTTGTAAATCCCTCAATATACTAACGGAAAAAGGTCCGGTCACCCGGACTTTTTCCGTTAGTATAAAACACTGTCTCGCTATGTTAAATGGGTTTAACATAGCGACACAGGTTTAAAAAAAGCAACGCAAATCTCCGTTGCTTTTTTTAAAGCTGTCTCGCTATGTTAAACTCCTTTAACATAGCGACACAGTGTGTAAAAAAGCAACGGAGATCTTGCGATCTCCGTTGCTTTTTTTTAAACCTGTCTCGCTATGTTAAATGGGTTTAACATAGCGAGACAGCTTTAAAATAAGCAACGGAGATCTCAAACCCATTTGACATAGCGAAACAGTAAAAAGCAACGGAGATCTTGCGTTCTCCGTTGCTTTTGCCCACAGCTCTGATGTACTGCGTAGGCATGCGCAGTACATCAGAACTGCCGCGGAATACCAGACAGCTGCAGAAGGGCAGCAAAGAGGCATTATACAATGCCATTATGTAAGAAAAGTAATTATTTCTTTAATTAAATAATGTCATTGTATAATAGCAATAACCCACTTCTGGGTGTGGGTAATGCGGGATTTAACCACGGTTGTCTTTGTTTGGTCCCGAGGGCTTTGCCCTCGGGACCAAACCACGCCAACCGTGGTTAAATCCCACATTACCCACACCCAGGCGTGGGTTATTGCTATATTGATATCACCACTGCTTATTAAAATGTGTTGACTTACATGTACTATCATGAAACCTCTGGCTGTTTCACTGGAACTATTTACTGCTTTGTTATTATTTTTTTATTGCCACAGGTGTGCTGCTATTATTTGGTGTCAATTCATGGATGGATTAATCTGGTTTCTTAGCTCCCAGCTTAACTGGCCTTCCTATTTTACTCTGGTAAATGACACTGGCATCTTACAAACCAGAGCAGAGACATTATTGAACACAAGGAAATTGTTGTTAGAAGAAGAGGCTGAAAGACTGGAAACACAGAGCCTGTATTCTGCTTCCTGTAGATACAAGCATTCATGGAATTTGCTCTATGTATCCACTGTTCACTACTTTTGTTTGAATAGTTTGCTGTCTTTTTAACAAGCAAATAATTTCCCAGCAACTTTGAATGTGTAACTTTACAGACTGTTTTGAACATTAGTCATGCTGATTAAAAACAAATTTATGAATATTGATTTGGATTTTTAATATGTTTCTGGGATATTTGAATGGATTTACGGATGGGAAATTGCTTTTTTCAAAGTGGTAGAGCTTTTTATCAAATATTCTGTGTGTTTTATTCATTTTTCATATTATGAACATGTCTGATTTGCCTTCAGCATTGCAAACTGTCCTTTTAGACTTCATCTGTGGCAGGTAACTGATACACTGTTTATCATTTGTTTTCAATTTTAGTTATGTTACTTGCTTGAGTAAGCAGCATGCCATTATAACATTTCATCATTTCATAATATAATAATGGTTCTCTGTGATTATATTACATTGCTCTATTTTAAGTTTTTAAGTTGTAATACAACTTGAAGTTAATTCATTCCACTACCATCTACATCAACCTATACATATTGCTTATACACAAAAACGCAAATTATATCTCTTTGAAACTAAAGGTAGCAGCTTTGTTGATAATATACTAATTGATTGTAAGGCATTTGAAACTGTTAAACTGCAGCATGTAAGGTAAGAAAGTTCCCCTTTTCCCATTATTGTGCAGTGTTGGAGTTAGTATCCATCTCTGTCTCTCTCTCTCTCTCTCTCACTTTCTCTCTATCTACCTAGCTATACCTATTTAATTGTGAGTGAGTAGGAAATGCAACTCTCTCTCTCTCTCTATATATATATATATATATATATATATATATATAATTTATAACCAGAAGACTGAGCATTAGTGCATTGCAATGCAAGTTCTCATATTGGAAACATCGTAATATACCCATCCTGAAACCTACAATATTGAATCCCAGACTTACCCCCCTGCAGGATCCGTGGTAGTTCTTATTTCTGTGTTTGCACAAGTAGAGTGTTTTGTGATTTGGTGTTATTTTGGGGTTGTAGCTGATTGACATGGTAGATTTCAATGTTTCTGGTTTGAGATCCTACATTTTGATGGACTAATGCTTGGACTTCTGATAGTAAACTTATATATATATATATATATATATATATATATATATATATATATATATTATAAATTTTGTAAAAAGTAACATTATTTTCATTCCTAGACACCCTGCTATTCTGGTTACTGTTATTGAGCAAATGAAATATTTAACATTTAGGCTTTTACTGGAAAAGCTCACTCAGCCTCCACCACACCTTGCTGTGAAGGAAAGGTTAGTTTATTTTTGTATTCTTGTATTTTTTATTGCTTCATTGCCTTCTTCTGTTTTGTGTATTGTGATTTGTTTTACTTGCACTGTATATTACTTCTGTTCTGCTTTGAACTGATATTTAAACTAGAAAAGAGACCATGGTTGTGTCTCTTGTGAGTCACAGAAATTAGAACAGGTCAATTAAGGTTAATAACTTGTGAACAGAGGGTGGAGCTAGGAAATAAAACTTCTGTTTAAGGGATAAAATAAAACATTTCCAGGCTTTACTGAATAAGTTCATTTAGACTCTGCCACAGCTTGTTTTGAGGGAAAGGTTAGTTTGCTTTCTTCTATTTTGTATTGCTTCACTGCATTTTCTGTTTTGTATATTGTGATATTCTTTACATTGTATTTTACTTGTATTCTGCTTTTAATTGCATATTCAAACTAGGAAAGAAACCACAGCTGTGTCAATTGTGAGTCACACAAAAACTAAGTATCCCTCAACCCTTCCACCCTGGAGCTGTTGTGTTTTTAAACGCAACTGTCTTTCTAGATGCCTGCTCCTTATGTTAATTTAACAACATATCTCCTTTCCTTTCCTCTTTCATTGGCTATTATGAGTGAGCATAAAATTATCATTTCGTGAAATCACACCTCTTCAGCTATTTAAATTTATTGGCAATCCCACTGTATTACATACAGCCAGAATACAAAGTACCCCTACCCCTTTCTAATCTATCATTCTCTTTTAAAATGAGTGTCTCTCCACTTAGGTAGCTAAAGCTTAACTTACCCCCTTTTGCATATCTAACTGCTTAGTGCACACTGCACCCCTTAGGATATTAACCGATTTTTTTCCATCTGCCTCTCAGTAGTCATCTTGGGGTTAGTGCTTTTGTTTTGCTCCTGGTGAGGGAAGGAGCACAGGGACATTATTTCCTGGAGACTGCTGATCACTAGAAAGCCTGATAACTGCTTCTTAGGTGCCAGCTTGGAAATTGTGCTTATATTTTGCTCCTGATGAGAGAAGGAGCAGAGGGAAGTGATTCTTAACTGCCTCCCATTTGTCAGTGAGTCTGGAACCTTCCTGACTGGTCTGATTGCTATTCAAGGCCTTTATCAGGAAAAAGCTACAACAAGCCTATAGATGCTTACATAAACTGGTACAAAACTGCTGATCACCAAAGAGCCTGTGACCTGCTTCTCATCTTGGGATTGGTGCTATTGTTTTGCACCTGATGAGAGAAGAAGCAAAGGAAAAGTGTATCCAAGCAGTGTGAAGCTGTGGTGATACCAGCACTAGTAGTAGCCAGGGAGTAGCCATTCAGATGAATCCCCTCTTTTCATCATTCTTGACAAGCTATTTTTTTTCTTTTTATTAAGTGCTGCTTGATTTGCTGCTATCTAACCTAACATCAGAATATCTGCTTAAATACTTCATCCATAAATCATCAGAGTCCACTCATTAGTTTTCCCTTAAGTTTTGGCAGTGCCCTGTATAGACGCAGACACCTTAAGTTGACATTTTTCCTGAAAAAGCACCATTGAAATTTCACCAATGCCTAGTTGTACACAGGACATTTAGTTTGCAGTGACAAACACTGCCCCCCAGAGTTGCAAACCAGATACTCATAACATTACTTTATATTCTCACTCCATCCATCTAATCAATAAAAAAAAAGTTTGTTGCCATGTATATGAACTTTCCAGTTATCTCCACTTCCAGCTTGGTGGATATGGGCATCCTGAGGCTATGTAGAAATTGCCTCATGGTTTCTGACAACCAGTTAATTCTCAAACAAACTGACATCATATGTAAGAGATGTGAAACTCTCAAATAAAAACACTTGTAAAGTCAATCAGGTTGTCACACACACTACACCATCATAAAAAATTCAAAGCAGATACATAGACCCACAAATGATGAGGCACTGACCTGCTAGATGAAGTATATATAACAAATACCCTCAGCAGCCCTGAATGAGCTCTTTCAAAACAACACCCACATCAACACATATAGCCACATGTCATGGTGTCTCTATTTCTAAGCCCATAAGGCAAGCCAGCACACAATCCAGCATTCTGATCATTGGAGACTCCATTGTGGAACACATTGATATCCATCTCAACAGGCTGAGTTAGGAGAACGTAATGGTCAGTTGCTTATCAAGGCCAGAATCTGCCAATTTATGCAAGCACTCAAGTCATTGAACCACAGGTACCAGTATGACTCAGTTATAGTCCATGTGGGTGTAAATGGCCTGAGACATACCTCCCTACACTATTTGAAGAGAGACACAATGGAGCACTCAGAATATGTGCTCTAGGCTTGTATGACCTTAGCACTGAGCAGGATTTTACCTTCTTCAAGGATGATGCCATAATATGAACAGAAGATGAATAACTTTAATAATTAGCTTAGTTTCTGGTGTTATACTAAAGGGATGCAATATTTTCAGCATGGAATGAGATGGTCAACAGATCATGCTGCTGTGCTAGGGATGATTTGTACCTCTCCCTTCCAGGCTTTCAAATATTGGCTAAAACATTGTCCACCCCCACAGTGGCTTTGTTAGGCAATGTCAAACTGAAAGCACTTCTTACAGATCAAATTAAAACCAAGAAAATTTAAAAGTGTTACTGCTTGATGTTAGAAGTCCAAACAAAAAACTCCGCTGCCTACAAGCTCTTCTCACCCTAGAGGCTTTTGATGTCTGTGCAGTCACTGAGACATGGTTTAAGGCCACATAATGCACACTGGTAGTACAAGGCTATAATGCCTTCCTCACTTTTAGACCAGCTACTATGCAGACAGGGACTAAATGTGGAGGTGTCTTGAGTTACATCAAAAATAAATAAACATCAAGGCTGGTCATAGAGGACAATGTACTTGAGCTTCTCCAAGTTCAAATCACCATAGGCAAAATCCAACACACTTCCTTGCAAGCTATAGGTCTCCCTTTATGACCCAGGAAACCCATAACGTGCATTTAAACTTATTGGAAACACTAACCATCCAACCCAATACCATATTCATGGGCAACTTTAATTACCCCACTATTAACTGAGAATTATATATGACAACAAATATACAGGCACAGAGATTCCTGGATTTTGTAAACAAAAACTCCTAGGACCAGATTGTCAATCGCCAACCATGGGTGCAAACATACTGGATCTGATCCTCACTAAAACGGGAGTGTGCTGCACACCACCTAGTGTAATGTCTTCTCTGGTAAGATCAGACCACAAAATGGTCTCCTTTGATGTAAAACTAAAACCAGGAAGTCCACCTAACCCTGGAATATTCAGGAACTACTCTAAGGCTAACTTCTAAGTGATAACATGGCAAAATGTCAAGCCCCATAAACCCTGAGATCACTGCTACATAGAAGGAACAATTCACAGAAACCCTATGCAAGTATGTTAATAGCTGCATAGAGGCAGCTGTACCCACCAGGAAGAAGTAGAGAAATAGCTCAAAAAATAAACCACCCTGGTGGAATCATAATATCAATAGGCTGTATAACAGAAGGAAGAAAATCATGGCAAACATTAGGAGGTGCAGCACCCAGCAGGATAAAAGCACTCCCATCAAACTAAACAAACAACTCAGAGGACAAATAGAGTCTACCAAAGCTAAATCTGAGGTAAATTTGGTATCCCAGGCCAATTACAACCACAAGGCATTCTTTAGCTATGTCTGCAACCTCAAAGGCAATACACAATTGTGTGCAGAGCTCATTGTTAATGGAGCCACCTATACTGAGCCAGAAGATATAGCAAACCTACTGGCCGACAAATTCATCTCCAACTTTACCCCTCTGTTCCTCTCAACCTTCCCTCAGAAAATACCATCAAATATAATTCCCTCTGCTATCACTAGAGAACATGTCATTAATGCTCTCTCTAAGGCCAAGAACACTGCATCAATGGGCCCAGACAATATCCCAGGATACCTTCTAAATAGCATGAAACATGACCTACCAGAGTCTCTGGAATTGCTTTTTAACTGTAGCCTCCAAACAGACTTCATGTCTCACAAATAGAGAACAGCAGCAGTCATCCCTCTGCACAAAGGTAGGTCATTTGCAGACCCTGGAAACTACAGACCCATATGTCTCACTAGTATCATACGCAAAGCCGTGGAAAAAATTATCATGGAAATAATCAGTGGTTTCATTAAATGCAGGTCATGCCTCTTAACCTGGTGGACTTCATTGAGAAGGTCACCAAAGCAATGGATGACTGTGAAATGGTTCACACTGCCTACCTTGACCTGGGCAAGGCATTTCACATAATACCCCACTTGGGCATTGTTGACAAATTCAAGAGGTTAGGCCCAAACTCTGGTGGATAGTCAGCTGGCTCACAGACAGGACCCAGGAAGTTAGAATTGGAGAGTCCATCTCTACAAAGAGGCCAGTCACAAGTGGAGTCCCTCATGGAACGGTCTTGGGTCTGCTCCTTTTTGGCATTTACTTCTCAGAAGTCAAGGCCAATGTCAATGACCTCTGGCTGACTAAATTTTCAGATGATTGCAAATTATGAATGGTCACAGAATCCCTCACCAATGAAGGAATGGCTGACACAGACAAATAACTGATGTCAGAGCCATGGACTAAAACTAAATGCCAAGAAATATGTAATAGTATTCTTTGGGAAGTCATCCATCCCTGTTAACTATCATATTGACAACACATACCTAAGAGTTGATCCAGTAGTCAGGGACTTGGGGGCCCACAAAGGCAGTGATCTGGCTTTTGACCAACACGTCTACAGTAGTGAGTAAATCAGTCAATGTTGTACAACTTATAAACAAAGATATGGTATCTAGGTCCAAGGAAGTCATTGTTTCTCTGTATTTGGCAATCATCAGACCTATCATTGAGTACAATGCCCTCTTTGGTATGTACATAACCCGGCATATCCAGCAACTGGAATGTTCACAGAGATTTCTCACAAAAAGAATACAGGGTGTAAGTAAAATATGCTCCTCAGATCACCTCAAGGCCCTATCCACATATTCTGTCTTACGGGCTTTTGAGGGAAGATCTATGCCTGGCTTACAAGGCATTGTCAGACCCCACTCTGATGGACCTCCTGCATATCCACAAAACAAACAGCATCAGAATTACCCATTCTAAAAACTTAAACCTTGCCTGTCATATAAATAAGACCTGCTGGAGAGACATGTATGCATCCCAGAAACTACCCCTTTTCTGGAACAGGCTTGCAGTTCTCTCCTAACCCAGTTCAAGTGTAACTTGGGCAATTGAATTGGGAACAGGAAATTTATCTTTGGTTTGGCACCTATGTCTGTAATGGACAAAGGCAGCCTGTAAATGGTTCATCTCCCAGGCCCCTGCTTGCAAATGTTTCATCTCTCAAGTGCCTGCTTACACTTACCAAGGGTGCCAGAACTTGTCAAAGATTGGGGTTGCATGGCTAGGCTTACAAAAGCTCTTGTGGTTGTGTGGCTGTTAGCCTAGTAAGCACCTATGAACCTAGGAACATAAGTAGTCTATGCTGCTCATGATTACCAAGACGTCCTTATAGGGCTTCATAATCCTGGTGTTCTTGTTGCCCACCAAATCACAGAGAAGCTGTCTTACATCCATAGTTACATGGAAACAATAAAAGTCCTTATTTTTGTGTGCGCTAATTCTAATATCTTTTTCGCAGAACCTTTCAAACAGAGTAACAACAAAGTTGGGGATGGAGTACTGCTTTTAACAAAAGTACCATATCCAGTGTTGTTACTACTATTGTTTTTCTCTTTGTTCTTAAATAGAAAGCTGAATTCAACTTCCTAGTGAACATTTAGGTTCAAGCAGGGTACCAGCTATGTCATTGTTATTTGTTAAGTTCCTTGAAATGATGGGTTGTTAATAAAAGCAAAATAAAATTCTATCTGAGTGGCACTTTTATAATTAACTCAAAATTTGTTTTATTGATATTATAAACAATTGTATTTTTATTTACTTGTTTATCTTATTGGGCGAGTGCTCTTTAAAACTAGGTAATTTTTAGTCATGTGACTACTAAATGGGTCATTGAAACCTGTGGCATCTTGTAGGAACAGTAAGTCCTGATTTTTTTAGATGAAAACACAACTTTAATAAAGTTCTTTATTTACGTCACTACCTTGTGGAATTCTTGAGAGTTGAGTCATGTGGCACTGGTGCATTTCAATTTGGTTCTTGGTTTCTTGGCACTGGATGCTCTTTTGTAATTGTCTTTGGCTCCTAGTTCATGAAGCTTGCAACTGTGTCCTCACAGGACGTCCTTCCTGGTGTGGAAGATAACCAGGTTACACTTGCCAGCAATGAAATTAACTTAACTGGAGCTGAGAACAGCTAACTGGCAACTTGACAAATTTAGATGAATATTGACTCAGGTAGTTGCTACTCAGAATGCTACTCTAAGAGGAAGTTTAAGTCGGGAACACATCGTGCCATGGAATGTAATTTTGGTGAACAGAAAAAGAGAGAGTGCTGCTGGCAGAAATTGCTTTCAGTGACAGTGGAGTTTGCTTTGTTTCTCTCCATTGTTGCATGCCCTTGAGTTGGTATATATAGTTCTAGGGGATGTGGAGGGCAATGCAGGAGGGGCTTGTCCCCTTCAAAAACAAAATTAATGAGTTGTTCATTGAAGGTGGTTTCAGTAAACAGTTTTCAATTTTTTTTTATTTGCCAAAATTACTTTCAATAACTCAAACATCAGTCAATTTGAGTCCATGGCCTTTATTACCACCTGAAAACAATTCAGCCAATATTTCAGCTACTACTCAACATTTCAATAACTTCAACACTGCAACTTTGAATATCCCTGCTGGAATGAGGGGACAACCAGAACACTGCATTCCTAGGTTTAATTCCTGTTGATATAATCACTCAGGAAGGTGAATCTTTAGACCATTTAGGCCTGGAAGAATTTCCTTTTTTAAGATGCTGTGCAAGGATAACCAGCAGACAGAAATATGGACAATGGAGGGGCAATCAGTCTCAATGGGCACAGCAGACAAATGGGTAAGGGGAGAATTAGAGGGAGAGAGTGGAACTAGCCTTGTTCCAGGCTGATTATTTTTCCAATGACTTTAATATCTCTATGGATAGTTCTGCTTCCCCTGAAGGGACCAAGTTATCAGCTGTTTGCACCCACCTGTCATGAATACATTAATTGTATTAATAAACTTTCCACCAAGTCTGAATGTGATGATGAACATAATTTGCATGAGAATAATGCTATCTATTCTTTTAATGGTTTCAATATTTTTAACTGCAGCAATTTAGAGATTACTGATGTTTATTATTTAATAATTCATAAAGGTTTTACATTTGTGCTTGCTAGAAAAAATGATATAGCTGACACCCTGTTTGAACTAGGAATGTCCACTAGGAAGTTGATTTTAGCTTTCTATTTTATGAGCAAAGAGAAAAATAATACTAGTAACAACATCAGATGCTGTACTTTTGTTAGAAGCAGTAATTTTTTTTTCCTCACCCAACCTGCTGTCACCCTGTCTGAAATGTTGTGTGAAAAGGATGTTAGAACTAGCGCAAACACAAAAAGGACTATAATTGTTATAGTGTAACTGTGGATGTAAGACATCTTCTCTATGATTTAGTGGGCAACACGAACACCAGGATTATGATGCCTGATAAGGGAGGTGGCTCAGTAATCTTGAGCAACATATACTTCTTCTTATTTTGGCTTTTCCAAGTTAGAGGTCACCACAGCAGATCACCTGTCTGCTCATGATTGGCAGTGGAGTTTTACAGTATCAAGTTGCCAGCCCGGCACCCAACCTTCCACAGAAGGGACATACACACGCACACACTCACACCTAGGGCAAATTGTGAGTGTCCAATCCACCAACAGCATGTCTTTGGGATGTGGGAAGAAACCAGAGCACCCAGAGGAAACCCACACGACTACAGGGAGGACATGCAGACTCCACACAGAAGGCACTCCAGCCGAGGAACGAACCAGATAACATCTTGCTGTGAGGTGGCAATGCTAACCACTGCACCACTGTACCCACCCACATGAGTTGAGTAACATATACTATTTGTGTAAAATGTTTCAACTACTTAGTAACAGTAACCAATATTGTAGGGTGTCTGGGAATGAGCTTAATGTTGTTCATCACAAAACTGGAAATGTATTAACTGATATGATGCTGCAACATGCTATTAACCCAGACATCTATAAAAGCCTGTGATACTTTCAATTTTTGGTATGCCTAAAGTGCATACAAATATAAATGACCCATTATCTCCCCGTAGTGTAAGCAGAGGTATGTAAAACACACCCTCTGTCAGATAGCCTTGAAGGAAGACTTAGGGTACACTGTGGTGATTACTCATATATCGTGAAAGACTTTTGGGACTTTTTAGATCATTTAAATCAACAAGCATTTTCAACTGAAGGGATCTTTGTCACTTTAGATGCTGTGGCTTTGTTTTCTGTCATCCCACATATAAAAGGTTTGAAAGGGTTCTTTGAGGTCCTCCTAACGTGAGATTTTATTTCAATGTGGATATTTATGTTTTTATGGCACTCATGGAAATTGTTTTTAACAATTGCATGTATTTTAAAGGAGAATTTTTTAAACAACTTTCCTTTTCCCAAATATTTTGACATATATCTCAGATTTTTGAATGACATTTTATCTTTTGGAACGTCTGTAAGAAGACACCAAGGGACTTTCTAGAAGGCATAGATGGGATTACTTTTTTTTTAATTCACTTACAATATGTTCCAAGTAAAAATAAAATACCTAGATATAAGCCTTAGCAAGCATTAGCAAGAACTTCAAAACAGGTATGTTTGTTTTGGCCATTTACAGGAAGCCCACCTTATCTAGTTAATATCTACATTTTCAAAGTTTCCACCCTTTCTCGGAAAAGAGAAGTTTAGTTAAGGACCAGATTGTGAGGATAATTAAAGGAAAATTAAAGAGGATACTACAGTTAAAAATGAACTGGAACCTTTTATAGCTATGTTTTTAAAGAGAGGATACCCTTACCAACTTCTGTCAACACTAAGGGATGAAACTCTGGAAGGCAGGGGGACCAAATATAAATCAAGTCTGGGAAAAGGGCTACCAGTTATTAACAGTTCTGTTAACTACAAAAAAGCACCTGTTAACAGTGGTAACTTTAGTAGAACAGTAGTACTCAAGTATAGGTCTGATACCAACACTATTAAAGGTATCATGAAAGAAAAGTGGAAAATTTTTAGTTGGTTTGATGAAGCCCTGGAAACAATGAGTGAAGGGTCATATTTCAGATATAGATGTTTGCTGATCTAAACCTATATGAGTTGGAGTTTGCTGATGAAAGGCTTATTGTATGCTTTCCTAATTGATAGTTAACTTAAAACCTGTTCCTTTTTGCTTGTATATAAGCCTTGGTTAATGCAGAGGTGGTATGGCGGTAGCGTTGTTACCTCACAGCAAGAGGTTCTCCCGTTCGATTCTCGGCGTGGCTTGGGAGTGCCTTCTGTGTGGAGTCTGCATGTCCTCCCCATGGTTGGGTAGCGTTCGAAAGACATGCGTACGTAAATGGGCATGCCTTCATTGAAGGTTGTGCATCGAGTTGGCGTTTCGTAAGAATCTACTGCCAATCATTAGCAGACCGGAGTTCCGCTGTGGCGACCCCTTACTGGGAAAAAGCCGAAAGACAAGCAACAACATAAGCCTTGCGTTTGTGTGGGTTTTGGCTTAATTGCTCAAAGCTGCTCATCATTTGACAACTACAACACAGAGTTCCAGTGAATTTGCCTACATCTAAGGCAATCCTCTGCTAAAAAGATGAAAATAAGTGTTATTTTGCAGTACCTTCTCTGTAGATAATTGTGACAGCATTTTATTAGTTTCCTGTGATATTTGCTGTATTATCTGCACTTTGAAAAAAAACTGTACTGTTCTACTGCTGCTTTAAGTACTTACAACATTGTTTTAGATAGTTTTAGTGCAGTTCACAGTGCCCTATATAGATTCAAATGCCTTGAAGATAAAATTTGCCTAGAATAACTATCACTGAAACCATACTCAGTCCCTGCTGATCTAGGAGCAACTATGCTGCGTGCTGAGTAGCATCACTCTGTTGGTTAACCTTAGACTACACAAATTATAGCTTTCACTCCTAGTGTCTGTTCTACCATCACAGTCCATTCTAATTAACCCATTCCTTTCCCTGATAAAACTCACAATAACAACCTGATATCATGGATGGACAGTTTCCTACCATCTCTGTAGCCAGCCTGAAGGACATGGACATCCTGAGCCAAAGTGGCAATTGTCTCATGTATACTGACAGACACTAAAACCTGAAACAAACTAATACTATATGTGACAGATGTAGTTATACTATGAAGATGGAGACAAGACTCTCACATACAGACAAATCAAATGCCAAACAGGTTGTCAGCATACACACATCATTTCCTACACTAAATAAGGACTTGACACATAAACTCACATATGCAGATGTACTCACTAGTAACTTACCAAAAATCCAGAGGCCTCCTAAACACTGCCTTCAGAAACCACAAATACACACAACAAAGCAAACAACAACCACAACACATAATAATATACACACATCAGTGTCTCAACAAACAAGTCCATAAGACAAAACAACATAAAACCTTACATAGGAGACTCCATAATGAGACACACAGATATCTCCCTCACCAAGCTGGATAAGGAAAGGGTTACAGTTAGCTATCTGTCAGGTGCCAGGATCTTTCAGATCACACAAGCACTCACATCACTCAGCCACAAATACAAGTATGACTCTGTCATAGTCCATGTGGATAAGAATGCCCTCAGACATACCACCCTGGACTATATGAAAGGAGACATGATTTAGCTCTCAGATTTTGTATCAACTTTCTACCTTCACCAAGGATAATGCCACAATACAAACAAAAATGATTGATTTTAACAATTGGTTTAACTATTGGTGTCAGTCCAAGGAGATCCAATATTTGTCAGCCTGGGACAACATGATTGTTTTGCCAGAGATGGCCTGCACCTGTCTCCTCTAGGCTTTCAGATACTGGCAAAGGTTTTAGCCACCCCTATAGTGCCTTTTTTATGCAGTTTCAAAGTAGCCAACCTCCCAATGCAACAAAATCTTCTCTTGATAAGCTCAAGGTACTGCTGCTCAGTGATAGAGGTCTAAACAAGAAACTGCACTTCCTAGAACCACTGCTCACCTTGAAATATGCTGATATCTGTGCAGCCACTGAGATATGGTTCAAAGCCATGGAAAGCACCCCAGTCTTGTAAAGCTACAATGCCTTTCATATATTGATACCACAAAATGAGCAAAAGGAATCAAAGAAGGAGGTGTATACATCTTCATACATGCCCATAAAGGAAGTACCCCTCAAGACTGGTCAAGCAGTACAACTCTCTCAAGCTACTCCATGTCCAACTAACCATAGACAAAATCCCCTACCACATCATCGCTAGCTATAGGTCCCCCACCAGAAAAAACAAACCGCATACCTGGACTTACTGGAGTCACTCACCATGCAGCTCAGTACCTTACTCATGGTTAATTTTAACTATCCTACCATTGACTGGACAACATAAACAACCACTAACACGCAGGCTCAAAGGTTCTCGGACTTTGTTAATGTAAATGCTCCAGAACAGCTGGTCGGCACACTCACTAGGAGCTCAAGAATCCTTGACATTGTACTCAGTAGCACTGGGAGGCATTGTGCCCCCCCTCCATACAATGTCCTCTTTGGAAAGACTGGGCCAGGCCACAAAACTATTTCCTTTGAAATAAATAAATATAAGGTCTGATACATCATCAAAATCAAAAATACTAAAGAATTTCTCTAAGACAAATTACCTCCTACTATGCGAAGGTATGAGAACAAAGTTCCTCCAAATCCAGAAAATACAGAATCCTATGCAGAGGTGTACACCAATACCCTGTATAGCTTCTTAAGCAGCATGTACATTCTATAGAATCGGTAGTACCAGAATGGATTAAATCTAGGTCTTGCTGGAAAAACAAGACACCCTCGTGGACCCCAGGTATGAACAGGCTATACAACAAAAGAAAGAAACCAATGTCCAAACATAAATGGGAACAATCTCAGCAGAAGAAGAAATCCCTCCCTAGTCTAAACAAAGAAATCAGAGATCTAGTCAAGTCATCAGAAGCAAATTATGAAGGAAAATTAGCCTCTCTAGTCAAGGAAAATCACAAAGCATTTTTTAACTATATCCAACATCTTAAGGGAATACCCAGCTATGTGCAGAGCTAGCTGTTGATGGCACCACTCATACTCAACCAGACGAAATAACCAATCTGCTAGCTGACAGATTTGGATCAAACTTCACTCCCCTGTCCCCACCAGCCGCTCCCCAAAGTATACCTGCCACCATTCCTCAGTCTGTTATCTCAAGACAGCAGGTCATCTCTACACTCTCTAAGGCTAAAAACATGGCACTGATGGGCCTTGACAACATCCCAGGTTGCTTTTTAAATAACTTAAAACAAGACCTAGAAGACCTACTTGGATCCCTATTTAACCACAGCCTCCAGACAGGCTATATTCTGGCAGAATGGAGAACAGCAACAGTCATGCCTCTGCACAAAGGGGACTATCAACTAATCCAGAGAAATATAGACCCATAAGCCTAACTAGCCTCATCTGTAAGGCCATGGAAAGAATCATCATGGACATTATTATGAAGAAAATAGGTAATCTTTAGACTTCAGACCCAACACAGTTCAGATTCATTAAAGGTAGATCATGTCTGTTAAATCTGGTTGACTTCTTTGAGAAGGTCACCAAGACCATGGATGAAGGAAAGACTGTGCATGCTGCCTACCCACATTTGACACAATTCCCCACTTAGGTATTACAGAGAAACTCTTTCAACTGGGCATAAACCCCTGTGTCAGCAGGTGGGTAGCCAAATGGCTCACTAACAGGACACATACTGTCAAAGTGGGTGAATTCACCTCTAACAAGAGGCCAGTCACCAGCAGCGTACCACAGGGCTCTGTTCTAGGCCCTTTCTTATTCTGTATTAATTTCTCAGAAGTCAAGGCAAATGTAGATGGCTTTTTGCTGACCAAGTTCAAGGAGGACTGCCAACGGGGCAATCACTGAATCCCTGAATGATACTGATATACTGCAGAAAGGATTAATGCAGACAAATGATTGGTGCCAGAGCTCTGGATTGACACTAAATGCAAAAAATACATAATTATTCCCTTTGAGAAAGCAAATGCCCCAGCTAAATACAATATAGATAGCACCCCCCCCCTAAGAGTAGACCCAGTAGTACATGATCTGGGTACTCAGGGTGACAGTAATCTGAACTTCTTCCACCATGTGTCCACAGTGGTGAGAAAGTTCTTCTGTGTGGTATAACTCATTAGTAAGGGCATGGCATCCAAATCAAAAGATATTATAATTCCATTGTACTTGGCCCTCATTAGACTAATTTTTTGCATGTACCTCACCAGACATCTGCAACAGCTGGAGTGACCCCAGAGGTTTCTCACCAGGAAGATACAGGGTATAAAAAACAAGTCCTACATGGAAGGATTGAAAGCCTTATCATTGTATTCTGTGTCTGGCCTATAGGGCAGTTTCCTATCTGGCCCTCATGGAAATGTTGCATATTCATACATCAAACTGCATGCAAATAATTTGTTCCAGGGATCTTAACCTAGCTTCTAACATATATAATCATGCTGGATAGATAGATAGATACATTTCTCAGACACTACCCCTTCTCCAGAACAAGATTCCCATTCATGTGAAGTAAAGCTCTTCCTTGACCCTCTTCAAGTGCAACCTATGTCAATGGAAGGGTAATCATAAATTTACTCCTGAGGTGGTGCCCATGTCTCTAATAGACAGAGACAGTTGGTATTAGATACCATAGCATAGGCTCATACTTCTCTAAACTTCATTTACCTAGCTATTGAAAATTGGGACTCAGGTTAACTATGACTAGGCTTATAAAGGCTCTTGGACTGTTAGCCTAGTAATCTCCTACAAACCTATAAAACTATAGGAGCCATGCAAATATAAAGGAAAAATTACAATTACAGTCACTCAAAGCAAATGGTAGTACAATGTGGCCATTATAGACAGTGCAAGTTCGTCTATATAGGGCCAAATTTGAAGCTTAACACATCAAAAAATGAACTGATATTTAATGAAAAATATACGTGTGACACAGAAGGAGTGGTCTATTTATGTTTATGTGATTATTGTCACTATTTGTATGTGTTAAAACAGAGAGAGACATGTGCAAGCATATTTACGAACAATGATGCACTTTTTAGACATATTCTGCAGTGGAAACAGTACTTCACTTTTTTTGTTTGTTGTTCTTGAGCACATTCCAATCCAACCCAGGGGAGGCCCATGGGAACTGAAATTAGTATACTGAGAATTGATTTGGCAGCTGCGGCTTAATGCAGGCCAATTTCCTGGGTTAAATAACACTACATCTGTTAACAGTGTGTTAAAATTATGAGCTGCCAAATTACAGACTTCAGCAAATGTGGAACTTCTACTGCATTATTTGTGTTTTTATCTTCTTCTTCTTCGGCTTTTCCCGGTTAGGGGTGACCACAGCGGATCACCTGTCTGCTTATGATTGGCAGTGGAGTTTTACGGTGTTGAGTTGCTAGCCTGGTGCCCAACCTTACACAGAAGGCACAGACATGCACACACTCACACCTAGGGCCAATTTGGAGTGTCCAATCCACCTACAGCATGTCTTTGGGAGGAAACCAGAGAACCCGGAGGAAACCCACGCAACCACAGGGAGGACATGCAGACTCCACACAGAAGGCACCCCAGCTGCGGATTGAACTGGAGAACCTCTTGCTGTGAGGCGACAATGCTAACCACTGCACCACCATGGCCACCCATTATTTGTGCTTATATAAACACTTATTATTTTTTAATTGTTAAGTTCCTTGGAATGACATGTCATTAATAAAAGCAAAAAACATTTTTTTCTGTCAGAATGTCACTTTTTAGAATTAACTTAACAAATGGTTTATGGGTATTATAAACAATTGAGATTTTATTTATCTTTTATCTTAGTGGACAATTGCACTTTAAACCTAGGTAATGTTTTAGATATGTGGCTACTAAATGGGTTATTTAAACCTGTGACATCTTGTAAAAACAGTTTTGTGAAGAACTGTTTTTTTTTTTTTTTTTTTTGTTACGGAAGCGCTTAACTTCAATAAAGCTGTTCATTTACTTCACATCTTGTGGAATTCTTGAGTGTTGGCTCATGTGGCTTGTGGTACTGGTGAACTTTATTCTGGTTTTATGACAAGTATACTTGGATACAAAATGCATCCCAGATCACAAAAATGTAATTCCTTAGAAGAAGCAGGAAGCATAAGAACACAGCTCCACACTGGGAGTGCATTTTTTATAGTATACTAATATTAAATTAACAAATTTGGACTAACTCATTAACACCTGGAAGGTGGGGTTAGCATAGCAATTGACAAGGTACAGGGTTTGATTCTGACGTCTGGTTATTGGCTAAGCTTGTAATAGTGTGTAGATTGACAGCCTATTATTTACCTATGAAGCTACCAATGGTCATATAAGTGAGTTTAACTTTTCTCACTGCATGAAATGCATGCTTCATGGAATTCAAGAACACGGGTAACACTTTCTCTCAGAGCTATAGGTAGATCATTTGGTGCCCTGTGTAGTCCACACACCCACCCTCAAAGTCTTTCATTGAAAGACAAAGATAAAACTCCCATATAACACACTGAGTGCTTCAGTGTATCCTCCATGACTGCAAATGGAGCATGAGCATTTATTTGTAAATGCCATTACTACACTCCTGCACCACTGGAACCTGCAGATCATGTCCTCCTAACAGCTTACACCCAGGGATGTCACTCCTTTGCCCTTTCCTAGATACAACTCTGCACATCCATTGTTTATTCTTGGTAACACATACAAACATCTGTGAACAAATGCAACAGATACGGCTGAGCTGTTGTTGTAAGGGAGGAGGTCCCTATGCCCACAAAAGGTTTTCTCTTAAGCATATAATGTTGTGACTATTATATATTTGCCTTTGACATTTTATTGCAGGATGTATTTATAGACACTGACTCACTTAGTAAGTGACCAAAGGTGCAAAATATTGTGAAACTGTGAAATGTGTATTGGGGTATTCTGTGCAAAGTATATATGTGTTGGGGGAGCAATGCTTAAAATAAAATATATGGTATGCATAAATTGGCTAAGAAATTCAGTTACATAAGTTGGCTTAAAATTGTACAAATTGGCAAGTTTAGTGCTTGAAATAATACAACTGTTCACAATGTTAACTTTGTAAATTTAGATGGATTAAGGAAAAAAGGTGACTTTTATATATAATATAAATGTTTACTGTTTACATCATGTTTCTGAGCAAGATACGCATTACTTGTTATATTACAAGTGCAGGTAAGTTTGAATTTAATAATACCTAGAATATCAAAGTTTATACTACAGTAGGAGTGTTTAAAACTCCATTATGAGTATTGGGGACATGTGAAAGAGAGCGAGAGAAAGAGAGAGAGAGAAATATATTTGAATGGTACTGGTTTTATAGTAGATGTGCTGAGCATGTTGATGGATATTGAGTGTTAATGGGTTAACAACAGTACTGGTTATTGATAACTTGGGGCATGTGCAACTATGCTAGTACTGGTAGGCTGAATAGAGATAGGGGGGTTATACATGTTAATTAGATTACTATGGGTTTTGGTAGGATAAGGGGAGTGCTTAACTAGAGGAACTAGGATAAGGATAATGGATACCTATCAGTGTTTTGTGAAAGGTTTGGGGAAAGTAGCTTGTAGACTGTAATGAGAATGGAATGCACTATTTGGGAAATGGCAGGAATGCCCCTTGCACAAGGATGGCTACTCAAGCTAGATGGTTTCCAGTGCTGGAAGGGGTGTGTATAGATGGATAAGTAGACCACAACAAAGTATAAGTGCACTGCACTGGGTATGGCAGATGGGTCTTTAGGTGAAGAGAGAGAGTGATAAAAGTATATGTGCTTGGAAAATGGAATGAGGGCAGAATAAATACCCCATTAAGAGAAAGACAGTGTTAATCAGGTTGCATAGGGAGGGAATATAGTAAGAAATGTAGCTGAGTAGGAGGGAATGGGGATAATATAAAGGGGGGTTATAGATGGTTGGGTTTTTGATTGTGTGAAGGGGGAGAGGAAAGATGACTGTGGATATTGTACAGAGACAGATTGGGAAGAAAACTGAAGGAAAGTGTCCCTTAAGTGGAAGGGATAAGGGTAATACTGTAGGGTGAGATGAAAGGCAAGCAGATAGTACTGGGGTGTATTATGACCTGAATGAGGATAAGTAGAAGAGGTTGGATATTTTTAATTCAGGCAGTGTTGAGGATAAAAAAAGAGACTAAATTAAATAGTTTGTTTGGGAATGTCAAATTATTTAAAAGGAAGGAATGGGTTCTGGTAGAGATATGGTAGTAGACATGGGGTAAAAAGGTTGCAATTGACATTTTTGATGGATTAATGGAAGGAGGCTCATAGGTCTGATAGAATTTTAATGGATGCAGCAGATGCAGACATTGATAATTCTACTCTGGAAAGTGAGGAATGTAAACTGGGATATAGATCTACCTATAATAGAAGGGGTAATAAACATCTGCGGACTAGAATTATTTAACCGTGATAGAGATTTGAACCAATAATTGTTTATACATGAAAGAGAGAGAGATGATTAAAGGTCTGCTAGATAGCTAGTCTAGTAGGATCAAGTCCCTGGAAACTAGCATTAGAGTGGATAGGATGAAGGTCTTATTATAGTATTTGTTAAGGTATTTAGTGATGTGTCTATAGGATGTTAGTGATGTGTCTATAGGACGGAAAGATAGAAGAGCTGCAAAGGAACTGTGGTAGATATGTGTAGAATTTATTTTATTTTGATTTTATATTTGCTTACTGGGAAAGTCTGACTAGACACAGGTCCTTTTTCAGAGGAGGCCCAGGGAGAAAAGCTCCAGTTATAGCAAATTAGAGTTTAACAAAAATGTAAAAAAGATCAATTTCCGACACCATGTTGCCAAGGTGGTTAGAAAATCCTTCTATGTGACCCATCTGATCACGAAAGGGTTTGCATCAAGATCTAAGGATGTAATGGTGCCCCTCTACTCTTCCCTCATCAGACCCATTATTGAGTACAATGCACCAATTGGTATGTACCTGGCTAGGCATCTCCAGCAGCTGGAGAGACCACAGAGTTACCTCACTAAGAGGATTACTGGCAACAGTTGCCCTATGCAGCACGATTGGAAAAACTAAGGCTTTTCTCTGTTGCATACCGCCTTCTCAGAGGCAATCTTTGTCTAACATACAGAGCCATGTCCAACCCAGAACTGTTGAACATGCTCCATTTTAGCAAAACCAAATCCACTCGAGCTACACGCTCTAGGGATATAAACCTCAGCACAACAATGAATAGAACATGCTGGAGAGATAGATTCCCTTCGCAAAGACTTCCTTTGCTATGGAACAGGGTCCCGATCTACATAAGACAAAGCCCCTCACTATCACTCTTCAAGAGGAACCTTGACAAGTGGATGGGTAACAGAAAGTTCACACCAGAGATCATGCCAACAGCTCTACTAGATAGGGGCCAAGGGTACTAGCTGCTAGATCAAGGGCCTAGGGAACTAACCAAAGGGGGGGGTGAATACCGCACAACGTGGCTGGGCTAATATATGCCTTCAGGCAGATAGCCCAGTACCTACCTATGAACCTATGAACCTATAACAGAAGTTAGCAAACATTTAGGCATTACTGCATTGATAACAAGTAACAGATACATAACAGTGAAAAATACAATTCTTTAGCCAGAAGGATTCACATCATACTTCATAATGAGTAGAATACAATTTAAATGAGACTGAAGGCTATTTTCAAGGACAATAATTTGCAAGGAGAATGCTAAGAGAAGTAGGATAGAGAAAGGAAATTTAGAGCAGTGGATAGATGGGGGATTGGAATGCTACATTTTAGAAGATGCACAGTAGTGGTGTGTGATATGAACATTTTTCACACCGTGCAGCACTGCAAGGCTACAGTTAAACTATTCCAGGTGCCAGAAAGTCTGCTCTTCAAAATTTCCCTTAGAACTAGCTGGTTTTTCAGTAGTAGGACTAAACTCTGAACCCCTGTGACTAGCACTTGCTCTAGAACCTGCTGGAAAGCGCTAGGAAGCCTGAAACTGATACAAGCACTCAACTCTCCTTGTCAATAAGGAGAAATTAAATGTAGGCACTAAGCAGCCTATAATTGCAAAGTACCTTGCAAAGGTAAGGGAAAACAGCTCTTAAACTTTACAAAAAAAGCACCTAAACAGGCATGAATAAGGGTCAGCTTCCGGTGATTTCTCCTGTCCACATGCTGAATCTGGGCATACTCGGGCAATGCGGCAACTGCCTCATGTACACAGAGAATCCTCTCCTCCTACCACCCAACACTACAACCTGCGAGAGATGCACTTACATAGCCAAAGTGGAAGCAAAGCTCTCTCCATCCAAGATTGTGCTAGACAGCCAAGAGGAGAAGGTTAACACCTGCACTACACCTCTAGCAACTCATAGCCCTTCAAAACCCACACCATCAACACCCACACATAGCAACACTAAACCCACATATGTGGAGTCCCTTAACATTAACCTGCCCAAGCAACAAGGCTCTCCGAAACTGAAATGCAAACAAACACCAGTCACAACCAAAGTGACACATAGCTCACAACACCAGTGTGCCACCCAACAACAGCCCCTAAGGCAAGACAATGTACCCAACACTTTAGTCATAGGTGACTCTATAGTCAGGCACACTGATGTCTGACTCACCAGGCTGAACAAGGAGAAAATTATGGTCAGCTGCCTGTCGGGTGCCAGGATCCGCCACATAACGCATGCACTTAAGTCACTCCACAACAAGTACAAATATGACTCTGTCATTGCCCATGCTGGAGTGAATGACTTGAGATGTACCTCCCTGGACTACATGAAAAGAGACATGGAAGAGCTCTTGGATCATGTGGCCCAGGCAGGTATGACCCTAGCCCTGAGTAGCATCCTGCCTTCACCCAGAATGATACCACAGTATAAGGACAAAACGATTGACTTCAACAATTGGCTAAGCTTCTGGTGTCATTCAAAGGGGATCCAGTATTTGTCTGCCTGGGAAGACATGATCGACAAACCACAATGCTTTGCCAGAGATGGTCTGCACCTGTCACTCCTGGGATGCAGGTTACTGGCTAAAGTTCTTGCCACCCCTATAGTGCCTTTTTAGGCAAGGTTCAAAGGATAAAACCACCACTGTAACAGATACAAGCATGCAAAATCTGAAGGTAATGCTACTCAATGCTAGAAGTCTAAACCTCAAAATGTACTCTCTCGAGGCACTCCTAAAAATGGAGAACATTGATATCTGTGTGGTAACTGAGACCTGGTTCAAGGATCCAGAGACCACCCCTGCAATACCAGGCTACAACTCTTACCACACTGTTTGGCCACAAAACCAAGACCGAAACACTAAAAGTGGAGGAGTGTCCATATTCACCAAAGATATTCACACCTCCAGGCTAGTTGTCCAAGACAATGCATCTGAAATTCCCCAGGTGCAACTAACACTAGGTAAGACTGCAATCCAAATTGTAGCTTGCTACAGATCCCCCACCATACCCCAAGATTCTCACTACACCTTTCTAAACATACTGGAAAATATTAAGATACAACCAGACACCCTAATACTGGGTGATTTCAACTACTCTGCCATTAACTGGGAAAACTACTCGGGTACAAACTCCTTTTCCCAACGGTTCTTGGAATTCATAAATTCCAATGCCCTGGATCAACTAATCCATTGTCCCACCAGGGGCTCCAATATCCTAGATCTGGTCATTACCAACATGGGAGATAGATGCTCCACACCAGTGGTCACCCCCTCATTGGTCAGGTCTGACCATAAGCAAATCACCCTTGACAGTCACATCCCACCCCCACCCCCCAGTAAGGAAACCTCCTTAAAAAACTTCTCCAAAGCCAACTTCATGTTGCTGAAGTCAGAAGTGATGAACTTCACGACACCCATGCAAACGGGATCTGAAAGTTCGACTGCAGAATCCTACACTAAGGCACTGTACGAGCACATCCATTCGTGCATGAATCGTGCCATCCCAAATAGAACCAAGATGCTCTTCTCCAAAAAAAGGAAGCCAATCTGGTGGTCCCCTGCTATAAACAAACTATACAAAAGAAGGAAGAAACTGTTGCAGAAAAGAGGAAAATCCCAGGATGCAAAAAACTCCCTCACCAGCCTCAGTAAGAAGCTGAGATCCCTTATAAAATCCTCAAAAGCTAGTTACGAAAATAAAATTGCCAAAGATTCCAAAGACAACCACAAGGCATTCTATAGTTATGTCAAGAATGGCAATGCTCAGATCTGCTCTGAGCTACAACAGAATGGCATTAAATATACTGATCCCAAGGATATTGCCAATATCCTGGCAGATCGATTTAGTGCCAACTTCACCTCCCTCTCACCCCCTAAAGGGCCCATCTCAATACCAAAAGATTGCCAATTTCTGGTAATCACGGCCACACAGGTAGAAACCGCACTCTCCAAAGCTAAGAATACAGCATCCATGGGACCAGATGACATCCCAGGCTGTGTACTACATGAACTAGAAAATTAACTGGCAACCCACCTAAGTGTCATGTTTAATCATAGCCTCACCTCAGGCTTCGTGCCTACTGAGTGGTGCACAGCAGCAGTTATCCCACTCCACAAGGGAGATCCACCTTGTATCCCGGGAACTTCCATCCCATCAGTCTGATAAGCCTGATCTGCAAGGGCATGGAACGCATTATCATGGAACTTATAATCAAAGACATTGGCAACCTTCAAACACTGGACCCCACCCAGTTTGGGTTTGTGAAGGGCTGATCTTGTCTCCTGAATCTGATTGACTTCTTCAGTGGACGAGGGTAAGGCAGTCCACACAGCCTATCTGGACCTCGCCAAGACCTTCGACACCATCCCAAACTCTGGAATCATAGATAAACTTACTAAGCTGGGGATAAATCCCTACATCACTCGATGGGTTGCCAACTGGCTTACTGACAGAACCCACACTGTAAAAGTAGCCAACTCCAAATCCAGCTCCAGACAAGTGACAAGTGGAGTACCTCAGGGTTCAGTCCTGGGACCACTCTTGCTTGGCATGTGCTTCTCAGAAGTACAGGCCAACACTAAGGGACTCTGGCTAACAAAGTTCACAGGTGACTGCAAACTGGGAGCCATTATTGAATCCCCAAATTATGTGGATATTCTACAAAAGGGCCTTACAGAAACAGATGCCTGGTGCCAGAGCCATGGGCTCAAGCTTAATGCCAAGAAATGTATAGTTATCCCCTTTGGAAAAAACATGTACCCATGAATTACCACATAGGTGGCAGGACACTAAACATCGAAAGTGTGATGAGAGACTTAGGGACACAGGTGGACAGTGGTCTCACTTTCGATAACCACATCACCACAACAGGAAATCCTTCTATGTGGCACACCTCATCACTAAGGGCTTTTCATCAAGAAAAAAGGAGGTCATTGTCCCACTGTACTCATGCCTCAATAGACCCATTATAAAGTATAATGCCCCATTTGGTATGTACCATACAAGACATCTGCAACAGCTGGAAAGGCCACAGAAATACCTCACTAAAAGAATCACAGGCTTAAAGCAGATGCCATATGCTGACCGTCTAAAAAAACTCTAGCTATACTCTGGGGCATATCGTCTATTCAGAGGCGATCTCTGCTTAACATACAAGGCCATGTCAAACCCTGAGCTGTTGGACATGCTGCACTTAAAAAAATCCCAATCCCTCAGAGCCACATGCACCAGGGATCTAAACCTTGTCATCACAATGAACAAAACATGCTGGAGGGATAGGTTCCTGACCCAGAGACTCCCCATACTCTGGAATAGACTGCCCATACATGTCAAGCAGAGCGCCTCTTCAAAAGGAACCTTGATGATTGGATGGGAGACATGAAATTCACCCCAGGGATCATGTCAGTCGCTCTGCTAGACAGAGGTCTAGGGAAGTAAATACTGTGGGAAGAAATAGCCAGGGAATTGTTATGGCTAGGCTTGCATAGGCCCTAGGGATGATAGTCTAGTACCAACCTATGAACTTATGAACCTATGAAGAGAAGGGGGCTATAAATGAGAACTTTAGGTTGATAAGATGGAGATACATGTAAGGAGACAGTTACCTCATAAGTGGTAGAGAAGGTAAGTGTAGACACTCAAAAAATATGAAAAGATTCTAGGAATAAAGGTTGAGTTAGGAAGAAGAAATGGTGGAGAATTAAAGACCTGCTCAGTAATGAGGCAAGTAAGAATTTTAATAGCAAGTGAGAATTTGGAAAGAAAATGTTTGATATGTTTGGAGGATTTACTGTCAAAATTACTAGCTGAAAAGTGGCTGCATTTTGAATAGATGACAAGCAGACGCCAGCTAAAAGGATGTGACAGAATAAGGTGATAAGGCAATGGCTGCAGGTAGAAGAACACAGAATGGGTAGAGGGAGGTGGCATCAATGACAGGTTTATTAATGAATGGTTAGGAAAGGAAAAGGGACATATGGGTGGAATGTACAGAGGTTTGGAAGAGTAGCTGTGCAAGAAAATGTTGTTACCTTGAGGAGAAAATGTTTAAGGAATGATGACTGAGTTTGAATGAAGTCTGAGAGTGTTCAAGGGTATTAAATATGACAAAGGAGGGCTTATGTATAAACTGTGCAAAAAATATTGCATAGGTGGTATAAAATTCCAAGCAGAATCTATGAGGATAAGTGTGGCAGAGACAAATACTGGATAAGTGGAGAACATGGAGTGGATTTAAGCATATGTGGTGCACTTAATGAACTATGGAAGGTGTACAACTATATTGGAAATAGGCTTATGGGAGAGTATTGTAAGTGACTGGTTGGTGTGAAAGATGGGACTAGTGTTACAAAACAGATAGGGTTAAGGCTGCTCTTGATGAAGGTTGTAGTTTAAAAAAGATTGCTAAAGCTTGGATATCCTCAGAAGTAATGAGGTTGAAGATGGCAGAATTAAATAAGTAGATAAGAAGAGTCTGTTTGGGAGGGGGTAGGAAAAGAAAAAGTGGTTGGAAATAGGCGAAGAATGGGATGTGTAAATGGAGGTAAATAAGTTGCAATACACAGGAATGTTGATCCTGGGAAAGACGTCAGAGCAGCTAAAAGGTACAGCTTGGAAGGTGAACTGAGTCAAAATGTCATTAGAGGAGGTAGTGGTTTCAGTTGCTCCTTTCTTAGATTGGTATGAAGTGTTGAAGGGCATTTATAGCAGATACTGGACTAACAGTCTAAAAGCAGTACTCAGGATGAGGAAGCAAGGTGAGTCTGTTAGATAAAGTTAAGTGAACAACTTTTGATAGTGATGTGAAAAACTTTGCAAGTAGTTGTAATGAGAAGTGGGTTGGGTGTTCCAAATGTTAATATCTGAAGACATACGTGAATATTATTGCGAAATAATGAGGTAAATATGTTAATCATGTTTGGAGCATGATGTGTGTTGCAGTTTGAATTAACTTGCCAAAAATTAATGAAAACGATTTAGAGAAAAAATAAATTCCTCACAAAACATCAAGAGAACCTTGTATCTAAAGCAAAATAATTCCCTGTTATGCACTTACTTGTGCTGAAGAACAAAGAATACATCTCAACCTCCTAACACAAGAAATTTGGACAAAGCCAAAAGTAATGGGGGGAGAAAGGCTAGAAAATAGAGACAGATTTTAATTATTGCTATTATAAACTTAAAACGTTGCTAAAATAATAGGTGTTGCATTGCCATGTTCTGTATTTTCTAAAGGGGTTTAAATCTAAAACTCAACTTTCTGTTGTTATTTAGTGAGTTCAGTCATCAATGATTTACCAGAAAACCCACAAATTGTATGAGGAACACACCAAAATATGAGGACATCCTGTGAAAATCTTGACGGCTGAAAGATATACAAACAAATCTTGACCTGCACTGTTAGAACCAGAGCATAGGGGGTTCTTCCTGTAGTGCACAAACAAATAAATGCTCCTTAAGACTTATTAGTTCCAACAACTTGAACATATGTCATAAACTTGAACATCTCAATGCTCTCACCAGCTTACACCTCCTTGACATTTTCAACTGGATTCATAGAAACACCAAACCAAGAAGTAAGATACAGCACCAAAAGATGCTGAAAAAAACACAAACTGGTGAAAGACCATTGAAATGCCTCAATAAAACATCAAATTGCAGTAAACAGGTAATAGAAACACTGCACGCTATAAAAGTATTCTTCCAAGTAGAACCACAAATTTATTAACACAAAAGAATAGCGCTTTTGTCTCTTCACCATGAAGAAACTTCATCAGATAAACTCACACAGCACAACTTCCTTCTTTCATAAACAGTAAGAGGCAGTAGAAAATTAAAGCAACACACCCCCTAAAAAACCTTTGTGTCCAATATATGTAAATCAAGAAAAGTAGGTCACATTTACATAGCCCTAAAAGCAGAAAAATATATACAAAACCTTATAATACTTTCAAGGTATAGGTTCATAGGTTCATAGGTTCATACTAGGCTATCTGCCCTAGGGCATTTATAAGCCTAGCCAGAATGTGTTTGGCTTTCGCCACCCATTTTAAATTTATTTTGCTATGCCCTTTTTCGAGGTTAGTATACTGTGCCTCTATCTAACAGTGACACAGAAGTGATACCCGGGGTAAACCTACGATCTCCCATCCACTCATCAAGATTCCTCTTGAAGAGAGTCAATGAGGGACTCTGCCTAACCTGGACTGGGATTTTATTCCAGAGTAAAGGGAGCCTCTGGGTTATGAATCTGTCCCTCCAGCATGTCCTATTTATTTCAGTGCTGAGGTTCAAGTCTCTCGAGCGTGTAGCTCGATGGGATTTGGATTTTCTGAGGTGCAGCATGTCCATTAATTCCGGGTTAGACATGGCTTTATACGTCAGGCACAGATCGCCTCTGAACAGGCGGTATGCCACTGAGTAGAGCTGGAGTTTCTTTAACCGGGCAGCATATGGCATCTGTTTGAGCCCTTTGATCCTCTTGGTGAGGTACTTTTGGGGTCTTTCCAGTTGCTGCAGGTGTCTGGTAAGGTACATCCCAAACAGGGCATTGTACTCAATTATGGGCCTGATGAGGGATGAGTAAAGAGGCACGATGACCTCCCCTGATCTAGATGTGAATCCCTTCATGATTAGGTGGGCTATATAAAATGTTTTTCTAACCACTTTGGCCACGTGGTTGTCAAATGAGAGATTGCTATCAACTTGGGTCCCCAGGTCCCTAATTACTTCTTCTGTACTTAATCGATTTCCACCTATGTGGTAATTTGTGGGCACTTTGTTTTTGCCAAAGGGGATGACTATACACTTTTTGGCATTTAGCGTGAGGCCATGGCTCTGGCACCAGTTGTCTGTTTCTATGAGGCCCTTTTGGAGGATGCTTGTGTCGGCTGGAGAGTCGATTATGGCACCCAGTTTGCAGTCATCTGCGAACTTGGTCAGCCACTGTCCTTCCGTGTTGGCCTGTACCTCCGAGAAATATATACCGAACAAGAGAGGTCCCAGGACTGAGCCTTGTGGGACACCACTTGTAACTGGTTTGGAGTCTGACATGGCTCCAGCAATTCTAACCATGTGGGTTCTGTCCTTGAGCCAGTTTGCAATCCATCTAGTGACATAGGGGTTTATATTTAAGCTGGTGAGCTTATCTATAATGCCCGAGTGGGGTATTGTATCGAAGGCTTTTGCGAGGTCCAGGTAGGCTGTGTGGACCACCTTCCCCTCGTCAATGGCCTTGGTGACTGTTTCAAAGAAATCAACCAGGTTTAAGAGGCAGGATCTGCCCTTAACAAAGCCGAACTGGGTAGGATCCAGTGTTTGTAGGTCCCCAATATCTTTATTTATGAGGTCCATGATGATCCTTTCCATAGCTTTGCAGACCAAGCTAGTCAGGCTTATGGGGCGATAGTTTCCAAGATCCGTTGAGGCACCACCTTTATGGAGAGGGACCACTGTTGCTGTACGCCACTCTTTGGGCACATATCCTGTAGTAAGGCTGAGATTGAACAGTAGTTTTATGTTTGGGTTTAGCTCTTCTTTGAGTTAATGTAGGACGCAGCCCGGGACACCATCTGGTCCCATTGATGCTGTGTTTTTGCTTTGGAGAGGGCGGCCCTTACCTGAGCATCTGAGATGTCAGGGGGACAGCACAATGCTGGGATAGATATTTGCCCTTTTGGTGGGGAGGGGAGAAGTTTGCGCTGAACCTGTCAGCTAGGATGTTGGCAATGTCTGTGGGTTCGTGTATTTTTGTCATTTTGGACTAATTCTGAGCATATCTGGGAATTACCACCCAGGTTCCTAACATAACTAAAGAAAGCCTTGTGATTATCCTTAGTGTCCTGTGCAATTTTTCTCTCGAAGCTGGCCTTAGACAATTTTATGTGTGCCCATAGTTTTTTGCTAATACTGATCAGTGATGCCTTCCCTTTTTGGGATTTTGCTTTATCATTTAGTAGCTTCCTCCTTCTATTGTATAGTTTGTTTATGGCTGGGGTCCACCAGACAGGACGTCTGCCTTTGGAGGATTGGGTCTTGGTTTTATTTGGGATCGCATGATCCATGCATTCCTGAAGGCGTTCATAGAATGCGTTTATAAAGGATTCTGCGGTCTGGGCCGTATTTTCCACAGGCCCGGGGGCTTTGAAGGATTCCATCTAAGTTTTGAGGAGTGTAAAATTTGCTTTAGAGAAGTTTTTCACTGTGGTTTTCTGGGCAGGGGGTGGGGTCGGGATGTGAATATCCAGTGAGATTAGTTTATGGTCTGATCTTACCAGTGAGGGATACACTTCTGGTCTGGAGCATAGAGTCCCCATGTTGGTGATGATCAGGTCCAGTATGTTTTCCCCTCTTGTGGGAGTGGTAACAAGTTGTTCCATAGCATTTGAGTTTATAAATTCTAGGAACCTTTGGGCTAGGGTGTTGGAGCTAGAGTAATGCTCCCAGTCTATGTTTGGGTAGTTGAAGTCGCCCAATATAATGGTGTTTGGAGAGACCTTCATATTTTCCAGTGTTCTCAGGAAGGCTGAGTGGGGTTCCTGGGTTTGGGAGGGTGGTCTGTAGCAGGCTATAAACTGGAAGGCAGTTTTACCCACTGTTAGTTGCACATGGATAGTCTCTGATGCTTCGTGCTTTGCCACCAACCTGGAGGTGTGGGTATCTTTGATGAATATCGATATTCCCCCTCCTTTGTGGTTCGGTCCAAGTTTTGGGGCCGAAAAGCATGGTATGAGGTATAACCTGGTAGTGCTGGGGTGCTCTCGGGAGCCCTGAACCAGGTTTCTGTTACTACACAGATATCGATGTTCTCCATGCTAAGGAGAGTTTCGAAAAGTGCATCTTGAGGTTTAGACTTCTGGCGTTGAGTAGCATTACTCTTAGTTTCTTATCCCTTGTGATACCTATGGAGGTGGGTTTGTCTTTTGAGCCTTGCCTAAAAAGGCACTATGGGGTAGCAAGAGCCTTTGCCAATATCCGAAAGCCCAGGGTGACAGGTGCAAGCCGTCCCTAGCGAAGCATCGTGGCTTGTCGAGCATATCATCCCAAGCTGACAGGCATTGGATCCCCTTTGAATGACACCAGTACTTAAGCCAATTGTTGAAATTGATCATCTTGTCTTCATATTGTGGCATCATTCTTGGTGAGGGTAAGATGCTACTCAAGGTCAGGGTCATACCGGCCTGGGCTACATGCTCAGAGAGCTCCTTTATGTCTCTTTTCATGTAGTCCAGGGAGGTACGTCTCAGGTCATTCACACCAGCATGGACAATGACTGAGTCATATTTGTACTTGCCTTGGAGTGACCTGAGTGCTTGTGTTATGTGGCGGATCCTAGCACCCGACAGGCTGCTCACCGTGACCCTCTCCTTGTTCAGCCTGGTGAGCGGAACATCAGTGTGCCTGACGATAGAGTCACCTATTACAAGTGTATCAGGTGTGTTGTTTAGTCTTAAGGGCTGTGACTGTTTGGCACACTGGCTTTGTGAGATATGTGTTGCACGTGTTTTGTTTTGGGGTAGCGGCTGCTTGGGTGTCTGCTTTGGAGGTCTCTGCTGCTTTGGCAGATCTTTATTTAGAGCCTCCGAGAATGTTTTTGTGTGATTATGTGTTTGGTTTGCTGTGTGGTAGGTCTATGTGAGACTGGAATTGTAGTGAGTGTGGTTTCCTTCTCCTCCTGACTGGTTATGCCAGTACTGAGTTGAGAGAGCTTAGCCTCCAGTTTGGCTTTATGGTTGCATCTCTCACATGTGTTGGAATTTGTTGGGAGGAGGAGAGGGTTGTCTGTGTACATGAGGCAGTTGTAACATTGCCTCAAGATTCCCAGATTCACCAGCTGGACCGGAGAGGAGATTGACAACTGACCTTTGGACATGCTAGAATAATATTGGGAATTCCTTAATAATTGAAAACCAGGGCCAGTGGGGAGTGAGGGTGTAGTGCTTTTAATTTTTAGTGCTGACTTATATAATTGCTTTAGTGAGCAAGTGCCAGGTAACTTAAGTGCAATGTGTTACAGGTAACTTAAATGCAAAAATGACAAATAGTAACTTTCTTTCAAGTGAAACAAGGAAATAAGTACAGTAAGCAATGCAGATATCACTAGTGATCCACAGAAGCTGAGAAGTCACAGTATTAGGTGGAATTAGCATTCCAGGGAAATAACAAGCAAACAAACAACAAGCATATAAACAAAGCTATATTCAGCAGGCCTGGATCTAGTCTATGCTACAGCAAATAAGGTGTACCAATTTCAGTAAGATACAGTTCAAATATTCAGGCACTATAAACCTTTAACCAGAAATTCCCAGCTCAGAAGGGCAGAGTCCAGCCTCTTCTCCCACAAGAGTGCAGACCACAAACCTTCTTAATGTAAAATAACTGGCCTGAAGCCCAAGTGCTTAAACAGAACTAATACACTTTAAGAATAACAGACACTGGGCTTACAATCAGCAGTTCCCAACTTAGAAGGATGAAAGCTACCTGTCCTGCCACCACAGTGCATGCCACAAACCTTCCTAATGTAAAACAACTGGTCTGAGGCCCAAGTGCTTAATCCAAAAGACTTAGAATGACAGCTAAACTTTAATCAATTTACTACCAAGCAGTAATAAATACAATTGAATACTTTAGAGAATGCCTGGATTAGTGCTCAAGTTACACAAACAAAGCTAGATCCAGCAGGCCCGAATCCAGTCTATGCCACAGCAAACAAGGCGCTCCAACTTCAGTAAGAAGCAGTTCAGATATGCATGCACTATAAGCCTTCAATCAGAAATTCCCAGCTCAGAAGGGCAGAGTCCAGCCTCTCCTCCCACAAGAGTGCAGACCACGAACCCTCTTAATGTAAAATAACTGGCCTGAAAGCCTAAGTGCTTAAACCAGAATTAATACACTTTTAGAATAACAGACACTGAGCCCTCAATCAGCAGTTCCCAACCTAGAAGGATGTAAGCTACCTGTTCTGCCACTACAGTGCAGACCACAAACCCTCTCAGTGCAAAACAACTGGTCCGAAGCCCAAGTGTTTAAACCAGAAGGCTTAGAATGAGTTACACCAAGCAGTAATAAATACAATTGAGTACTTTTAAGATGATGCAAAAGTAAAAAAAGTAGGTAGAAACACAAGTACAGTAAAAGCAGATGAAAATTTTTTTTTTTCTGAACAAGTGCTGAGATCAAAGAAACAGATTTGAGTGCTGAAACTAGAAAACTGGCTAGTTATAGGGAAAAAAAACTAAGCTAGAAGGCTTCCCTCCAACACAGAAGGGCTTGGGGGCTCAGAAGCCTACAAATAGTCTATACCACTTAACAGGAAAGGCAGAAAACAAGCTTAATTTTTTTTTTTTTTCTGTTTCCCAGATGCTCTCTTTGTACACAGTAGGAGTGCCTGAAATCAGAATATGATCTCACTGCACTCAGTTGAGTGAGCAAATGAAATGGGCCCAGAAGGAGTATCCAAACACAAATTTACAAGAGGGGTGGGCAGCTGCAAGGCCACTAAGATTAACACCAAAACAAAAACAGGGAGGGTGGGTGGGTGGAACTAACTGAAGAGCAGAGTGAAAACTTCCAGTTCAGCTAATATTCCTTCCACACAGTTAAAATCAATTTAAATACTGTATTTTTTGGAAAAAAAAAGCAGATAAAGGTACTTAAATTCTCTTATACGTCCAGTTGAATATAGCAAGTTCTTAGCCGGCCAAAGCTGAGGTTTTTAAGCAGAAAATATTTCACACTGTACCACTTAAATAGGCAAGGACAGGAAATCAAAGAATGTGACTACCCCCACACCTGTAATTACTAGCAAATAACAAAATTCAGCAAACACTGACTAACTTCCAGTCCAGCTAATATTCCTTCCACACTGAAGAGCAGAGTGAAAATTTCCAGTTCAGCTAATATTTCTTCCACACAGTTAAAATCAATTTAAATACTGTATTTTTTGAAAAAAAAAGCAGATAAAGGTACTTAAATTCTCTTATACGTCCAGTTGAATATAGCAAGTTCTTAGCCGGCCAAAGCTGAGGTTTTTAAGCAGAAAATATTTCACACTGTACCACTTAAATAGGCAAGGACAGGAAATCAAAGAAAGTGACTACCCCCACACCTGTAATTACTAGCAAATAACAAAATTCAGCAAACACTGACTAACTTCCAGTTCAGCTAATATTCCTTCCACACTGAAGAGCAGAGTGAAAACTTCCAGTTCAGCTAATATTCCTTCCACACAGTTAAAATCAATTTAAATACTGTACTTTTTTGAAAAAACAGATAAAGGTACTTAAATTCTCTTATACGTCCAGTTGAATATAGCAAGTTCTTAGCCGGCCAAAGCTGAGGTTTAAGATTCGACTTCCTGTTACTGCTTTGTATAAAAAGGAAGTTGTGCTGTGTGAATTTATCTGATGAGGATTTGTAGTTTGCTTTGTATGACTTCACAAGAAGTCTTATTTGCTTGTTTAAGCTGAGGAGGGAATGGTTCCAGTTTAGGGCTCACTCCCTCTTACTTTTAGACAGCAATTTCTTCCTCTTATTGTTAAGCCTGTTAATGGCAGTTGTCCACCAGGCAGGTTTGCTCTTCCTTGAGGAACTTGGTTTGGTCCTATCAGGTATGGCTGAGTCAATGTAGTTATGCAGGTGTTTGTATAAAGCATTGTTGTAGAACTTGGCATAGTTGCCAGTTCCATCTGAAGGGAGAGGTGCAGTGAAGTTATTTATACCAGCCTGTAAGAAGTTGTAATCTGCTTTGGAGAAGATTTTTAGTTTAGTTGCTGCTAGAGTCAGGTGTGATAGTTACTTTGAATGAGACTGATTTGTGGTCAGATCACATCAGGGAAGACCTCACAGTGGGGGTGCTACAGTGGTCTCCCATATTGGTAGGCTTCTGTTCCAGTATGTTGACATCCCTTGTGGGGGTGTCAACCAGCTGGTCCAGGGCACTGGAGTTAACGAAGTCGAGGAACCTTTGGGCAAATGAGTTTGAGTGCAGAACCAGAAGAAATGGCACAAAATAGACCAGAAAAACAGCTCCAATAAATCCTCTTTACTATAGGTCCAGTAGGTGTAAAAAAACACATAAATGCCAACACAACAAATGCGTTTTCATCCTCAGCCTTCATCAGATGTAAAATAAAGCAGTTAAGAACCCATTGTATTTATACACCCTTCAATAAAATCCCCCCAATGAGAGAAGAAAATTAATTAGAATACAATACTAAATGTAAACAGCAAGAAACTCTTTTTCATGTTGTCATAAGCACAAAACCATAAAATCCTACAAAATAAACATTTATGAAAATGTATTTCAGTTTATAAAAACAAAATCCAGCAGGATTTGTATTAAAAACATTTAAATCTTAGTTAAAATATAGTATGTGTATATATATATATATATATATATATATATATATATATATATATGTGTGTGTGTGTGTGTGTGTGTGTGTGTGTGTGTAAAAACAAAGACTAAAACTCAAACAGTGACTAAAGTGAATATATAAAATAGCCACATATGTACTAGGTCCTTTACCCCAGTTCCTACAGTCTTGCAGCTCTCAATTTCAGGACTGGTGCTAAAGAAATAATGTCATTGAGACCAGGGGGCTTATTAGCTTTCAGTAGTATTTGCCAGTAAACTTCGCTATACTCTATTCGAGTCTCCCAAGGCCCAACCCTTAGATCCTTGACTATTTCTTCCAATACAAAAAAATTGTACTTTTCTTCTGTACAGGAAAGAGTGTGTTTATATAATACATTTCCAGTATTTTTGGTGTGTATATCGTAGGTTTGCTCATAAATTGTCTTCCTCAATTTTCTTTCGGTCTTGCTCACATAAAATTAACTGCAATTATTACATAAAGCTATGTATATCAGCCACTAGAATCACAGGTGCTACGGACACTACTAGTTAAATAAATGTCTCTAGCTTCTAAAATTAAATTATCTTTCTTACTGATACATCTACATTGTGGGCAAGAATCACCTTTAAAAGTACCTACCTTTCGAGCACTGAGATTCTTTTGTTTGGATTTCTCTAGAAGTTCCTTAACGCTGGATGCTCGACTATAAATAAACTTGAGTGGGGTGTCAAAAATACCCCCCAAGTTAGACAAACTGGCAAACCTCTGCCAATCCTTTTCCAAAATGTTTCTAATGACACACAGGTCTCCATTAAACTCTGTTATAAAACCTCGCTCAAAATCTTGGTCCCCAATGATGTCAGAACACTACTTTATCATCAGGCTGTGTTCCTAAGCCCATTGATTCCTCACCTAGTATTGGTTCAAATCTATCTATCCTGCCCTTTACCTCCTCATTGTAAATTCTATTAATTACATAATTAGGGTATCCTCTTTCCAAGAACATTCTAATTAAAATGTTGCTCTCACCCCTAAATTGTTCATCATTTGACCACATCCTGCAAATACATACAAGCTGCCCCTTTATTATCCCTACTTTCTGGTGGTAGGGATGGGAACTAGTATAGTGCAGCAAGGAATTAGACTACGTCAGTATCTTGTACACTCTGGACTTGAAGCCACATTCATGTTTACTTAGAGTGACATCTAGGTAGTTTACACTATGATCTTCCATATGGTGAGTAAAGAGTAGGAAAGTGGTCATTCCTGAAATATACTCCAAAAACTCCCCTAGCTTCTCTTTCGTATCTACCCAGAAAATAATGATGTCATCCAAAAACTTCTTATAAAGGCTCCAAAAACCTTTATATTTTGAATTAACTACGTAGGTATGTTCCTATACCATCAAAATCATGTTTGCATAAAGGGGGGAGGGGCACAACTCGTTCCCATAGCCACTTTACACTTTTGCTGGAAATACTCTCCCTCAAAAAAGATGTAATTGTTTTTCAAAACTACATTAATCAGTGTCAAACTAATGCAGAAATCTTCATAAATTAAATTACCAAATAATGTGAGTGCTTCCTCAAACCACCTCAACCCTTCTTGGTGTGGGATACAACTGAAAAGATCTAGCACTTTAATAGTTACAAAGTATAACTGTTAATGAAATAGACACTCCACCGGATTCACTAATCTTCCATGCAGGACTATCTTAGTCCTGCACGGAAGCGCCCGTTTAGGAGCAGGACAGCAGTGCGCCATGCATAGTAATGAAGACGCGCTTCCCGAGCTCCTAGACTTACATGGAGCATGTACAAGTGCAGGGGGCATGTCTGAAAAGAGAGCTCTCAGAATATACACACCCCTGCAATGAAGGACTGCAGAAAGGTTGTAAACAATAAGCGAGACCTCCCATAGATGTATGCATACCCCCAGCAACATCACCCCA